>NW_022639525.1:1248699-1256666 GCF_010583005.1 Odontomachus brunneus | reverse complement strand
AAACAAAAAAAATGATTTTTTGAGCTGGCACCCCACTTTTCGAAAATCAAACATTCTGATGTCGCAATAGATTGTTCTAGTTATTCCAAACATTGTTTCAAAAGGACAAATCTGTAAGTTGAATTATAAGTCCAAAAAATGAAAAAAATATTTTTTGACAAACAGTCTATCGGACCATGAGTAAACTTAGACTATCTTTTTTGTTCCAACCGAGATCTTTTTGTTCTGAGTTGTTCTAGGCTTAAAAATTATAGTTCTAGAGTATGAGACTCGTAGCGTCATCCGTTCTCCGAAAATTCGTAAAAAAATCGATTTGGCAGTACTCGACGTCAAGAGTAAACACATGCTTTTTTTCTTGTTCCAACTGAGATTAACAAAAATATTTTCAGGTTTTTTTAGATGAAACTATTTTCTTAAAAAAAAAGTTCTATATACTGATTTAAAAAAGTATAATTATTTGGATGATTGAAAATAAGGATGATTGAAATATATTTCTGAGGTGACAAAAATTCAAGAAAAACATGATTTCTTACAAAAATTAATCTTTATTATAGGAAAATTGGCGGAAATAATTACAAAATGTCATGACAAAATAAAGTGGAATTGCTTCGTCGTTTAAGCCTAGTATTACTTAGAACAAAAAGATCTCGGTTGGAACAAGAAAAGAAACATGTGTTTACTCTTGACGTCGAGTAGTGTCAAATCGATTTTTTTACGAATTTTCGGAAAACGAATGATCTTATGAGTCTCATATTCTAGAACTATAATTCTTAAACCTAGAACAACTCAGAACAAAAAGATCTCGGTTGGAATAAGAAAGATAGTATAAGTTTACTCTTGGTCCGATAGACTGTTTGTCAAAAAACTTTTTTTTAATTTTTCGGGCTTATAATTAAACTTATTGATTTGTGCTTTTGGAACAATGTTTGGAACAACTAGAACAATCTATATCGGTATCGGAATGCTTTATTTTCAAAAAATGGGGTGCCAGGTTAAAAACATTTTTTTCATTTTTTGGACTTATAATTCAACTTACGGATTTGCCGTTTTGGAACAATGTTTGGAACAACTAGAACAATCTATTGCGGTATCATAATGTTCGATTTTCGAAAAGTGGGGTGCCAGCTCAAAAAATCATTTTTTTTGGTTTATTCGAAAATCGTTTCGAATGAAGCAATATCACTTTGGAACAATGTGGTACAAAGTCAGGACAATCTGGAACAACTTTCAAAATTATAAATTTCAAAAAGTGGGGTGCCAACTTCATACACTTTGAAACGTTGGAGACAAGTCAATAAAAACATCGCTTCAATAAAAAAATCCAACATTTTTGCACATTGCAGAAAGCACAAGTGTCAAATTACAAACATTGTGACAAAAAGATGTGGTACGTATTCTCAAATTATGCCTACACTTATATTCTCGGTTTATAATACGATGTAATAATACGATGTTTACGATGTACCTCTCTTATTTCTTCCCACACGAATCCAAGGACGTATAGCACGACGATACCTTCCAGAGGTGTAGGGCCCATGCCTCTTTGCCGTGCTAAATAAGCCTCCAGGTTTCTCTTCATTTCCTGAGTGCCCAGGAGTCTAACGATCTCGACTTCCGCACGCTGTGACACCAGCATGAGCACGACTACAAATGTATTACTTGGATAATTGTGTTATTCTCCTTGTCGCAAAATGCAGCAGCCATATTGTTGATGCATTTTCGGACGATAAATACGCCTTTTTGATAAGTTCTGTTTTTCTTATATAAAAATTTTCTTTTATAAAAATAAAAACAAAACTTGTAACAAGAAAGATGTATTACTGTTCGAGAATGCGTCAAGAATACGGCTCTAGGTTTTCTTTATTACTGACGTCGTGAAAGCAAAATTACACTCACACAAGAAAAACAAGTAGGACGACGCGTGAACAAGAAATTTCATGAAAGGTCTTCGCATAAGCTGACCGGTCTTCGATTCGGGCATCAGATAGTACATGATACAAAAAAAGGGAAATAGAAATGCTGTCCTTACGAGGATACCGACTCTCTGCATGGTCGACATCCTTCGAAATCCTGGTACACCCTCGTACCTTCAAATTTAAATTAATTTAACAAAAAGTTCAAAAATATATATTTTTAAGAATTTTGCATAATATATTTGTTATATTGCATGATATATATGTTATATGTATGATATATTCCAGATAACACAGAGAATTAAAAAAGAAATCAGTCGCATGTCACCAATTTTGAGCTCATTTTTAGATGCAAAAAGAATTCTTTTCACTGAACTCTGAAGAATTCCTTTTCTCAGAATTGGTGACATTTGACGAAATTCTTTTTGAATTATTTTTGAATTCTTTGTGCTATCTGGAATGTTATGTTTATATCTTGATTATTATTTTTCTATCATGTATTAGCATGTAAAAAGTTGCCAAGTTTTATATTAAAAAGGAAATAAAAAACCTTATTAACCGCTTGTAAAGATACCTTTTATTTTAACAATGGAAATTATTAGTACATGAAAATATCAAATAGACAAAATATAATTTTATTTTTTTTATTAAATAATCGTTTTCAAAATTTCTCGGAGTAAAATCTTGCTCTAAACAAATGAAAATTTACTCGAAGCGGTAATAAAAATACCGCCATTTAAAATCAGAAGGATGAATGTTTAATACGAAATATAAAATGTATTCTTAAACTATAGAAGTGAATGTTTTTGGATGTTTAAAATAGATTTGTTCCAATGACGATAAATTAGAATCATATCCTTTAATTTCGCATATATTTACTCAATATTCAATTTAGAGTGGAAAATTTATTTTGTATGAGTAAAAAGTCATTCAATTTCGTGTGACTTGTTACTTTATTCTCGTAGCTAAGGGACGATAAAATGCAAAGTTGAGAAGTAATGTGTTACTTGTAACGCTATTATTATTTTTTTTTTTCGATAATAATCATTATTTTTTTTGTTTGTAACGTATACGTCGTATTACATTTTTAAAGTAACGAATTCAACTGTTACTTTTATCGTTATTTTAGTTATCTCTAATATTTTTAAGTAACATTCTCTGGTAAAATAGACCAATTTTGATTTGAAAAGTATAACGTAAGTTATACATGTTGTTGCCATAGCCAGAATTTATATAACATGGCCATATTATTCAAATCAAATGTTCAAATAAGGATAGGCTCGCGAACAATCGAAAGTATACTGCGTACTCAGCACCGCACTGCACGTTTCGCTTATCTAGCGATTTATAAACCACTAATAAGATATAAAAAGCGCGGTTCTTGGTTGCTGAACAGTTATACGAACGGGCGCTATGGATCGTATTGTAATTATAACAGAAAATTCTAAATAAACATTTCTTTTTATTAATATCCTAGTCTATAAGAAACTACGTTCCGCATTTATTCTACCTCTACCACCAATATAGTGATGTAAGTCTGCAGAACGATGGAAGAATAATGGTGGATGAAAGCGAAAAGTATTCTTTTATAGATTGTGATATTAAAACAAAAAGGAACCTTTATTTTTTTATTATTAGTTTTCGTACATTTGTTGCGCCTTTTTCGTCTAGGTTATATAAATTTTTGCAGAGTGTCAACGTAGAAATGTGTTTGTTGATTGTAACATGTGAGTTGTGTGCAAGCGAAATAATCGTTAAGTTGTCGATTTTGCGTTGTGTGATTAATTTATTAAATAACCGTTTTCTAAATTTTTTGGAGTAAAATCTCGCTTTAAACACGACCAAGAAATTAATATCAAATTTTATAATGATCTTCCAGATTGATGTCATTTAGTGTAGATATTCGATTTTGTCGAAATATAGTCCTCTCAGCAAACACGATGTTATATGTAATATACCTATTAGTTACAATTTTCTACTCAATGTAATACGTGTATTATACAACACACAGTTATATTGTTGAGTAGGAAATTACTAATATGTTACATATAACATTGTGTCCTTGGGCAGGTTGGTTTTAATTCTTGTGTAACGTATGGTGCATCATCTTTTTTCTGGCATTCCTTGTTGTCTTCAGTCTGAGTATCTTGGAAGAAAATATGATATGATATCATATGATAGCTATGATATTCTGACACCTATAAAAATAGAAGCTTCAACGACGCACAGGAGTCTAGTCCTCCTGTGTCTTCTACATAGGACTTGAGTAGCTCTCATGGTGTCGAGTAGTGAAGTGAGTGTTTTTTTTGTGATATACTTGTGTTGCGGCCAATCGGCTAAATTGTAATGGTGACGTCGTCAGCGGGCGATGCCAAACTATTTTTACAAGAATATTTTGTGCGCCGAACCTAAAGGTCCAACCCTTTACTCCGGAAAAGTTTTATGGTGACGGTAATGCTAATTTTCGTTCCTAAGTCTCTGCGTCGCTCTCCATAATGGGTAAGTTTTAATTTTTTATAAATAATTTAAGTCGGTTCGCGTGCATGTTTATGATAATTTTAGTCTCCTTTTTAAAGCATAATTTACGTTTGAGTTTTCAGCGAATATTTCGTATGGTTATATGATTTTATATGTGTACCTGCAGGCCTTCAGAAACTCTTTTAAGCGGTGTTCGTTCGTTCCGTCGAAGGTCGATATTAAATCCCTCGTTTCTTGTTTTCGTCCGTCACTAAGAATCGCGGTTCCAGAAATGAGTCGTTTCGTAAATTTGGGTTATTGTACACTCGCTGCCGAAAAAGTTGTCTGGTTGTTTTTTTGTAAGTTTCGAAACTTATCTGCTTTATTCAATGAGAGAGCTTTTTTATTGAAAAATAAATTCTCTTATTGGACAAGACAGATGGGTTTACAAAAAAAAAAAAACCAGACAACGACGGCGAATATACGTATCCCGTAATTTCCTATAGTTGATAGGATTTCCCTATAGTTGATAGGATTTCCCCATAGTTGGCCACGAACATGTTCGGCCTCATGTGTTGTGAGTATATGTAATGTTCGACGTACTTCGTCCATCTCGTAAAAATCGTTTAACAAAGCGTCAAGCACCTGATTTCCTGATTCGAACGTCGCGGACGTATTATGTTCTGCTCTATCGTGTCTTTGTCGGGGTCGAACGTAGTCTTAGAAGTTCTCTTAGTCGCCATGCCGAATTTGCGATATATCTCTTCTGGACAGGACTTGATGCTGTCCATCAGGCTCTGATGGCCCATCAAACAAATATTTCTTGGTTTTAAGGTAATTTTTCCCTCAGTCTAAAGGTTCTACTAAAGAACTTCTTATAAGAGGTTCTTCTTTTTATATCTTATTAGTGGTTTCCAAATTGCTAAATAAGCGAAACATGCAGTGCAGTGTTGAGCTCGAAATGCACTTCCTCTCTATAGATTGTTCGCGAGCCTCTCCTTACTTGGGCATTTGATTTAGATGATTTGATCACACCCTTATATAATCACTCTGATGGTGACAACACTGACTCTCTTACGAGTGTATGAAGTTGGCACCCCACTTTTTGAAATTTATAATTTTGAAAGTTGTTCCAGATTGTTCTGACATTGTACCACATTATTCCAAAGTGATATTGCTTCATTCAAAACGGTTTTCGAATAAAACAAAAAAAATAATTTTTTGAGCTGGCACCCCACTTTTCGAAAATCGAACATTCTGATACCGCAATAGATTGTTCTAGTTGTTCCAAACATTGTTCCAAAACGGCAAATCCGTAAGTTGAATTATAAGTCTAAAAAATGAAAAAAATGTTTTTGACCTGGCACCCCATTTTTTGAAAATAAAGCATTCCGATACCGATATAGATTGTTCTAGTTGTTCCAAACATTGTTCCAAAAGCACAAATCAATAAGTTTAATTATAAGCCCGAAAAATTAAAAAAAAGTTTTTTGACAAACAGTCTATCGGACCAAGAGTAAACTTATACTATCTTTCTTGTTCCAACCGAGATCTTTTTGTTCTGAGTTGTTCTAGGCTTAAGAATTATAGTTTTAGAGTATGAGACTCGTAGCGTCATCCGTTCTCCGAAAATTCGAAAAAAAATCGATTTGACAGCACCCGACGTCAAGAGAAAACACATGCTTCCTTTCTTGTTCCAACTGAGATCTTTTTGTTCTGAGTTATACTAGGCTTAAACGACGAAGCAATTTCACTTTATTTTGTCATGACATTTTGTAATTATTTCCGCCAATTTTCCTATAATAAAGATTAATTTTTGTAAGAAATCATCTTTTTCTTGAATTTTTGTCACCTCAGAAATATATTTCAATCATCCTTATTTTCAATCATCCAAATAATTATACTTTTTTAAATCAGTATATAGAACTTTTTTTTTTAAGAAAATAGTTTCATCTAAAAAAACCTGAAAATATTTTTGTTAATTTTAATATGTTGTTAAGTTATGAATTTTTTTTACGAAATTACATTTTTTGTCGATTTCGGCAAATTTAAATTGTTATTGCAAAAAATTGTTAATAAATGACTAAAGTAACTATTGGAACATAAAATATAATCTCTCTAGAGTATCCCAGAATTTTTTCAGATTTTTTAGATGAGTTTAACAAAAAAATGTTACAGGACTTAAAGGGGTCACCGTGCAAATGGCGTTAGTAAAAAACATAATGCAAACGGAGGGTTAAAAATATTTTATGTTTCTACATAAATACATATATTTACATTGCCTTTAGCTTGAACGGAAAGTTTTTTTGGCTTACGCAACAAGTCGTCATATTCAACCAACAAAAAGTTCTATATACTGATTTAAAAAAGTATAATTATTTGGATGATTGAAAATAAGGATGATTGAAATATATTTCTGAGGTGACAAAAATTCAAGAAAAAGATGATTTCTTACAAAAATTAATCTTTATTATAGGAAAATTGGCGGAAATAATTACAAAATGTCATGACAAAATAAAGTGAAATTGCTTCGTCGTTTAAGCCTAGTATAACTCAGAACAAAAAGATCTCAGTTGGAACAAGAAAGGAAGCATGTGTTTTCTCTTGACGTCGGGTGCTGTCAAATCGATTTTTTTTCGAATTTTCGGAGAACGGATGACGCTACGAGTCTCATACTCTAAAACTATAATTCTTAAGCCTAGCACAACTCAGAACAAAAAGATCTCGGTTGGAACAAGAAAGGAAGCATGTGTTTACTCTTGACGTCGAGTACTGTCAAATCGATTTTTTTACGAATTTTCGGAGAACGAATGATCTTATGAGTCTCATACTCTAGAACTATAATTCTTAAGCCTAGAACAACTCAGAACAAAAAGATCTCGGTTGGAACAAGAAAGATAGTATAAGTTTACTCTTGGTCCGATAGACTGTTTGTCAAAAAACTTTTTTTTAATTTTTCGGGCTTATAATTAAACTTATTGATTTGTGCTTTTGGAACAATGTTTGGAACAACTAGAACAATCTATATCGGTATCGGAATGCTTTATTTTCAAAAAATGGGGTGCCAGGTCAAAAACATTTTTTTCATTTTTTGGACTTATAATTCAACTTACGGATTTGCCGTTTTGGAACAATGTTTGGAACAACTAGAACAATCTATTGCGGTATCAGAATGTTCGATTTTCGAAAAGTGGGGTGCCAGCTCAAAAAATTATTTTTTTTGTTTTATTCGAAAACCGTTTTGAATGAAGCAATATCACTTTGGAACAATGTGGTACAATGTCAGAACAATCTGGAACAACTTTCAAAATTATAAATTTCAAAAAGTGGGGTGCCAACTTCATACACTCCTCTCCCACCCTTTAGGGAAAGAAAACAGTATTTTTATAAAGGGATCGACGTTTTCGTTTACTACCTACCTTATATTTATGATATGTAAATTTTTTCCCATGTTATAATATACCAACTTCAGAAAAAATTTCATCGTCACCATTGACGCGTCCGATTACGCCTATTGTTTATCAAATTTAATTTTATTGTTTACCAAATTTAAATAAACAATATTTGGTTTAAATAAAGAGAATTTAGATTTAAATA
>NW_022639525.1:1247501-1248689 GCF_010583005.1 Odontomachus brunneus | reverse complement strand
TCCTATAGTTGATAGGATTTCCCTATAGTTGATAGGATTTCCCCATAGTTGGCCACGAACATGTTCGGCCTCATGTGTTGTGAGTATATGTAATGTTCGACGTACTTCGTCCATCTCGTAAAAATCGTTTAACAAAGCGTCAAGCACCTGATTTCCTGATTCGAACGTCGCGGACGTATTATGTTCTGCTCTATCGTGTCTTTGTCGGGGTCGAACGTAGTCTTAGAAGTTCTCTTAGTCGCCATGCCGAATTTGCGATATATCTCTTCTGGACAGGACTTGATGCTGTCCATCAGGCTCTGATGGCCCATCAAACAAATATTTCTTGGTTTTAAGGTAATTTTTCCCTCAGTCTAAAGGTTCTACTAAAGAACTTCTTATAAGAGGTTCTTCTTTTTATATCTTATTAGTGGTTTCCAAATTGCTAAATAAGCGAAACATGCAGTGCAGTGTTGAGCTCGAAATGCACTTCCTCTCTATAGATTGTTCGCGAGCCTCTCCTTACTTGGGCATTTGATTTAGATGATTTGATCACACCCTTATATAATCACTCTGATGGTGACAACACTGACTCTCTTACGAGTGTATGAAGTTGGCACCCCACTTTTTGAAATTTATAATTTTGAAAGTTGTTCCAGATTGTTCTGACATTGTACCACATTATTCCAAAGTGATATTGCTTCATTCAAAACGGTTTTCGAATAAAACAAAAAAAATAATTTTTTGAGCTGGCACCCCACTTTTCGAAAATCGAACATTCTGATACCGCAATAGATTGTTCTAGTTGTTCCAAACATTGTTCCAAAACGGCAAATCCGTAAGTTGAATTATAAGTCTAAAAAATGAAAAAAATGTTTTTGACCTGGCACCCCATTTTTTGAAAATAAAGCATTCCGATACCGATATAGATTGTTCTAGTTGTTCCAAACATTGTTCCAAAAGCACAAATCAATAAGTTTAATTATAAGCCCGAAAAATTAAAAAAAAGTTTTTTGACAAACAGTCTATCGGACCAAGAGTAAACTTATACTATCTTTCTTGTTCCAACCGAGATCTTTTTGTTCTGAGTTGTTCTAGGCTTAAGAATTATAGTTTTAGAGTATGAGACTCGTAGCGTCATCCGTTCTCCGAAAATTCGAAAAAAAATCGATTTGACAGCACCCGACGTCAAGAGAAAACACATGCTTC
>NW_022639525.1:1242077-1247041 GCF_010583005.1 Odontomachus brunneus | reverse complement strand
TTTTGGAACAATGTTTGGAACAACTAGAACAATCTATTGCGGTATCAGAATGTTCGATTTTCAAAAAGTGGGGTGCCAGCTCAAAAAATTATTTTTTTTGTTTTATTCGAAAACCGTTTTGAATGAAGCAATATCACTTTGGAACAATGTGGTACAATGTCAGAACAATCTGGAACAACTTTCAAAATTATAAATTTCAAAAAGTGGGGTGCCAACTTCATACACTCCTCTCCCACCCTTTAGGGAAAGAAAACAGTATTTTTATAAAGGGATCGACGTTTTCGTTTACTACCTACCTTATATTTATGATATGTAAATTTTTTCCCATGTTATAATATACCAACTTCAGAAAAAATTTCATCGTCACCATTGACGCGTCCGATTACGCCTATTGTTTATCAAATTTAATTTTATTGTTTACCAAATTTAAATAAACAATATTTGGTTTAAATAAAGAGAATTTAGATTTAAATAAATATATTAATGGCATCTATCAAAGAAATATTTGTTGATTTTAAGGTAATTTTTCCCTCAGTGTAGAGCAAGATGGAACTTCACTATTTAGCCACTTTAACATTTTTAAAACTGCACAACGTATGCAGATATATGCACATCTGATGAGACTCTTAAGATTCTTTCAATAATAAATTGATTATTTTTCTTTAATTTTTATATAATTTTGATTTCGCAATATTTAGCATTTCTGAAGTGTTTCCTTAGTGTTCAATGAAAAAAAAATTATAAAACTATTCTGTAGTGTCTTAACTATAGTGTAAAAAAGTTATAAAACTGTTTAGTAAAAAAATTATAAAATTATACTATGATACAAGTAATTAAACAATTGGAACAAGATCGTCACTATTAAAAGTGACTTATTTCGACTACTTTAAATAATTGGACTTTAAGTAAAGTAACTTTTCCACGACTTTTATAAGCCGTAGTTTCGAGATGGATAAAAATGCTACCATCGTATTCAATAATCCAAAAAGCATATGACATGAGTATTACATGTGTATAACTTATGTTATACTTTTCAAAATCGGCTCATTTTATTCACTGTGCTCTGCTCGAAAAAATTTAGGAAAAAATGTACGACAAAGCTTTCATATCAAAACTTAACAGAGATAATTTTCAAAGTTGTTAGATACTCGACCTACCAAATCGCCGCCAGAAGTTGTTGAACGTGAGAATGTGACACGAATCTCTTCTGCTTGTACTGTATAGCTTGTTCTAATCGAGCTAACTGTTTGCTGAGTTCGGCGTTTTCCTCCTCAGGATCATAATTTAGAATAGTGTCCAACTCCGTGGTAGTCCGCACGTGTTGCAACAGGTCTACAGCAAATCTATTTGGGATGATTGTGATTATCGGTAAAAAAATGCGAAAATAAGATTTGCAGTGAACTTCTGTTGAACAAAGTTTCTCTCGCGACGACTTACTTCTCCACTTGCCGTCGCAGTTTCAAGTACTCAGCTCTGCTCTCAGGTTCTGATATTGCCAACTCCCTGAGCTCCCAGCTCAGCTGGAAAGCCGTTATTAGAGGATCCGTGGAGCTCAAAGCTATTAAACTTGGACTAGCCAATGCCTTGTACTCGGAGATCCTGGTGGACGATAATCTCAATGGATCGCCTAAGAAATTTGATCTTACATTATCTCGATATTAGAGATGATCGAAGTACATTAAGCTTCCATAAAGTCTTCACTTTACGCATCTGGGCTGAATATATGTTATAAATTTCTTCAAGTGAAATCTTAATTAGAAGTGAAAATATGTTCGAAGCAATAGTTAAAATACTGCCATTCAGAAGCACAAAAATGAATTTATTTAATTGAAATCTGAAGTTAATTTTTAATCCTTACAATTTAGGAAGTCATTATAACGGCGCGGTAGTAATTTTGTGAAATACAACTATAATAATAATAATAATAATAATAATTTAAAAAACTAATAATTATCATTATTATAAATATTATTATTATAAATACTTAAAAATAATAATGATTATTATTATGCATCTTTTCTATAGAAAGAAAGAAAAGAAACTTAAAAAATATATGAAACAAAAATTTTTTAAATAAAAAAAAAAAATATAGAAATATATTTATATTATATAAATGTTTAATGTTAATAATTTACTTAAAACTTTATAAACATTTTGTTATAAATAATAAACATTTTATTTTGAGTGAGATTTTACTCTAAGAAATTTAAAAAGTATACTAAATACTTTTACTCATTAATTCATTCATTAATTTCTAATAAAATTATTACTCTACGATTCAGAGTGAAGGTATTCACTGTATACGATTGAAAAATCATTTAACTTCGAATAATTCCGTTACTATACTTTTTAAGTGGAATTTTGCAAAATGTAGAGAGTATAACTGTTGATTATGCGACTGATCTGTCATTTTGACGTATAAATATATCATATCATGTACAACATTATATCTAGACACAATTAAGACACAATTAAGTTAGCAAACTATTAGGATAGTTGGTGAGTTTTAGCTTACTAAATA
This sequence comes from Odontomachus brunneus, assembly GCF_010583005.1. Classification (NCBI taxonomy): domain Eukaryota; kingdom Metazoa; phylum Arthropoda; class Insecta; order Hymenoptera; family Formicidae; genus Odontomachus; species Odontomachus brunneus. Next base: position 1,244,520 of record NW_022639525.1, on the reverse strand, counting down.
TTAAAGCGTTATTGAAGCTGAGTATACAACGACAACGGTAAATGGTTTTCTTTGAAAGGAAATTAGATTCGTCGGCATCGCTCTCTTACCGGTGGCTGCCTGAAGACAATCCTCGCAACCGCACCTCACGTCGTGCGGCATCGGCAGGGTGGCTCCCCTGTCGAGCAGAAGCTTCAGAATCTCATAATTGTTGCGTTGCGCCGCGAGCATCAAGGGTGTCATGTCCATCGGATATCTAGCCGATGCCGCGTCTACCTTCTGCCAGCTGTGTATGATCTCCTTTTCCGCTACGAGTTGAAAGTGTGATGGAATTAGGGGCGGAATCTTATTGTTTTGAGAAATTAACTATTAAAATCAAATAATTTCTGATGAATATATAAGATGTTTGATAACTCACAGAGGAACCACGATAAAGGGTAAATTAGGTCAAACTGAACAAAAAGTCCTCTACCATTTTGCAAATAATCATGTTTAGTTAATGAATGTTAGTTATGTTTAGTATATGAATGTTAATCATGTTTAGTAAATGAATGTTAATTATTATTAATTAAAGAAGATTAGGATTAGTTGTGCGCAATAATGCACAAATCTTCTTTAATTAATAATTAATATCTACGTGGTCATTTGCAAAATGGTAAAGAAATTTTTTGTTCAGTTTGACTTTATCTACTTATTCTCCGTGAATTACCGGACACTTTGTATCTGTAATTGTTTCTAATTCTTTTAGACTTGATTTTTGAAATATCATTATTGTAACGACAATTGGATACATTCATTATAGAAGGGTTCAGTAGAGTTGAAGTGGTTACTATAAAAAATTATTCAACGATTCTCTTAAAATTTAACTTGTTTCTTATCCTCCACGTATGCCATTTAATACACTTTTAATAATAGTTAAAGTTAAAATTTCGATTTTCGTTTTTAAGTTACTACCTATTTCATTTTTGTTAAGAGGAAACTAATAATTAAAAAATCCCTGTGTAGGATAAATTACAAAAATCTTCAAATCTTATTTTATTTTGCAGTAGCCACCTTCAGAGTTATTTCTACCTTCGAGCACTTCTATAATCAACAATGAATCGATTGGATTCAAAATTTAAAGTATCATTAAAAACAAATAAAAGATTTATTTTCAAATAAAAAGAATATATTTCATATTAAATATATATATTTCATATATATTTCATATTATTACTAGTTTTTGTTAAAAAATTCCGTAAATGTTCTCTATCCTTAACCGGTCCAAACGTTTTCTTTGATTCAATAAAATCAATAGAAATTGTATTTAATTTTATTTAATTCAATTGTATTTATTTTTAGAGCATATTAGATATAATTCAAAGCAACGCAAAAATTTCACGAGTGGCAAATGCGCACTATTATTTTCATCGGTTTTGACTCACAATTCTGTTCATTCACTTGACTCGCAGTAAGAAGTTCTTCGTGCTCCAACAGCAGCTCGACCGCCTCCACAAATTCTTGATCAATGGCGTGGAGCAGGGCGTCCTTGGTCTCAACTCCCATCACGACCAGCAACTCGACCATTTCCAAATTCTCCGATTCTATCGCCAATGTCAAGGCACCACGACCCAGACTGTCCACGCAATTCACGTCCAGCGGTTTTCCCTGAAACGATAAGACCCCATCACTAGCAGCGATCATCGCACCCCAATCTTGCGAAATTGGTTCCAACAATTTTTATCTTCGTGTCGTTCCCAGAATTTTGTCGTTGATGTGCACTCGCGTTTAAACGCTAATTTAAATCTGAAAAAGAGATGCGTTATCGATTTAAACGAGTTCTTCTTATTCTAGCCGTTTTCTAAAAAAAAAATGATTGTCGACAAAATTCTCCAAAATGTACGGCGAATGTTCGCGCGAACTACGAATATAGGGCCAATATAAAAATGTCGAGTCAATATAAAAATCCATCCAGAAAGGAAAAAATAATCGTGATGTTCATACTAATGCTGTCAATATAATCTGAGTACACGGAGTCGAACAATTTTTTTCGATGGAATCATATGTTTTTCTTTATACAGGGTGTCTCACACTCTCCTCCGGGCATTTTGTGGGGACGTTGGAATAGGTTGAGGTGAACATAAAAGTCCTATACCATTTTGCGATATTCGCAATAATTATCGAGATATTAATTGTAGAAAATTTGTAAATGATCATGCAGAATATGATAAATGAGTTATAATAGCGACGACTGCCGTCGTGTACTTATACTTTAGGTCAAATTGAACAAAAAAGTCCTCTATCATTTTTCAAATAATCACATAGATTTTTAATTATTAATTAAAGAAGATTATTGCACGATTTTGCGTGATAATGCACTCATCTTCTTTAATTAATAATTAAAAATCTATGTGATTATTTGCAAAATGGTAGAGGACTTTTTTGTACAATTTGACCTAAAGTATAAGTACACGACGGCAGTCGT
>NW_022639525.1:1238125-1241478 GCF_010583005.1 Odontomachus brunneus | reverse complement strand
TTTTTTTCAAATCAAAATAGTGCAAAAGCACATGTCGAAAAAACACTTTATCGCGTTCCATTTTTCACAAAGCAAAAGAAATTGTTGTTTAGGAAAATAATTGTGTATGCTGACTGAATGTTATCGAGAAATGTCGAAATTAATCACAAACTACCTGTTTCGTTAGTAATGACTACTAGAACTGTTTGCATTGCCATCTAACATTTGCGGGCGGAAACTAAGTTAAGGTCCTAATATATACTGCCCTTAGTAGAAATTTAATATAATTTTTGAACAGTCATTGGATAACTATATTAAATATTGTTCAGTAACTGAAGAATAAAATTACTTAGAATTCCAATTAAAGCGTAACACTTTTCTTGCAGTTGCTACGTATGAAAGATGAGCTCACTGAACGAAAGCATAAAGCAAAAAATGAAATCTGTTCAATTGATCAATAACACTGTTTGACGTCATTTTGCCTCACGAGTGTCAAAAATAATTTTCGATGCTAAGCACAAATTTATTGTTTAAATTTGGCTATTACATCACAATTTAGAAAGAAAGGGGTAAACTTAATAAAAAACGTCAATTTTGAAGAATTCTATGGTATTGTAGCGGCAGGAAATAATCGTGGTCACAGTATTGTAGTAAAGTGTCACCCCCAATAACACAAATCCTCCAGGGACATCCTAAAGACGTCCATATGTCCTAAAAATGTCCATAAGATATCTATAGAATATCGTGGGTTGACTGGGTACAGCATCCAACGCTGACCTGCGTTCGCAATGCTGCGAAGGTGTGGTGTTTCATAATATCTTTGCATGTCGACAAATGGTCAAGACCTCCTCCGATTCAAGCAAAGTTTACATTGTTTGCAGTGACGTTTTATTTTTGTGACGTTTGAATTCGGCGTAAAGCTTTTTTTCGAATTGAAACTCATCTTTACCTTGCCTTTGTTTGCAAGTTGTAGCAACCTCTTCACATTGGGCAGGTCACCTCTCTCTACGGCCAACAGGTACTTCTTCTCCTCGAGATTGAGCGGCCGAGGAAGATGAAGTACATAGTTGTCCGTCTCCTGGCCCGCAGCCTCCATGTCTTTTTCTCTTCTCACATCGCTCATTCTCACCGCTTGACTTTTTGTCTTACGAGCACAACTATCTGCAACTTTATCCAAGTTGGTCACGCACCGAAAACAACGATCGTCGGGATCATTTCTTCACCGGCACAACGTGACGACGGAGCATCGCGAGTCGAAATGGTCGATGAAGGAAGTCATCGGAAGTCCTCCCGATCGCAACCTAATGTCTGTGATGAAGTAAAGAACGGCAGACGAAATTCTCGCGCGGAGAGAACGACGCGACGGTCGCGGTCGAAGTGTTGTTTTGCCCTCGTGCGAGCGGAACGTTACGGCGATTATATAGGGGATGATGAAAATCGAATTACGCGTATAGCCGCAGCCGCCGTTATTTAACTATGCATCCACATAGTCACCTAATTTGCTTACTGATATCTTGTTAGTCGTCTAACGGATTGCACTTAGAATAAGAGCACCGTGGGGTTCGCTGAAACGAGGCAATGTCAACATGAAGCGATTAGACCGCCGTCGATGGTAGTCGGTTCGCTAAGCCGGATAATTCCCTGTCGTCCCTTATATAATACAGGGTGTCTCATATATTCGGGCCGGCTGAATATCTCGGAAAGTATGCACTTGAAAAAACTATTTCAGACAAAAGTTGTAATATATAAAGTGGTGTATTTAGTGATGTTAACAGTTTGATCTTGGGTGGCGTCGCCAAGGCCAGGTCAAAGTCAACTTTGCTTTTTTAAATAGAAATATGTATTTTTTAATACGTAGAATTTTATTTTACATAAAGAAACAAATAACTTTTGTTTGAACAATTTTTTTATACGACCTCTATTTTTTTAAGATATGTCGTGCCCTTTTCCGTCGAGTGCGAGGGAAAGGAATTTTGGGAGTCGGTGTTGCAAGCGCGGAAGGGTGTGTGGCGGTGAGAGGTCAGACCAAATGTAGTCGAATATCTTGTAATAAACTGAATTTATTATGTTGTGCCCTTGGTTACGATAAGCACAACCGGTAATTGGGATCCGTTGCAGACGTGCAAACGTATAGGATAATAAGGGAATCTAGTAGTCTTGAGGAGTTTCTTAATCAAATGTATTATTCAATGTAATAGAACTTGTCTTCTTACAATTCCTGATCCCGCTCTTATTGCACTTCACATATATACTTTTTAGCTTATCCTACACCGATTAGATTAATGTATCGCGTTATTGTAATGCAGGACACTCGTATTACTCTCGAGTCAGTTGTCTCTCACCTGAGACATGTAACGTGCGCCTCTAGACTGGACAGTATTTTTCTCTCCACTCTCTCTCTCGAGTAGGTGATCCAACTCTTTATATATCATTCATGAAATTAGGGAATTAGGTTACCGACCTAATTACCCAACAATTCAAAAGTGTAACGTGATGTTTCTGCAGCGCGTGCATTTTTGATTTACTTGCCGTATTTCGCAGTGTTCGTTTATGCAACACGTGCATTTCGGCTGCAACGTCTTTTAGCGTTTCATCATGTTTTGTCCTACATAACAATTATAACGAGCACTAATTTATTTGTTAAACTCCCGAAATCTTATAATCAAGCGCGGGATGCGCGACAGGCACGAACGTCGCGGGCAAAAGACCGGAAGAAGAATTCCCTCTCGCACGGTCTTTTCCGGTCTTTTTATAATAGTTGTTAGACTTTATCGGAGGTTGCCTTAGCAACAAAGAAGTTGCTAAATTTGGGATTAGCCCAGCACGTTTCAGGTCAAAGGCCGAGGCGGAATGTGCAAGGTGGTGCTTAGCGCAGCACTTGCACATCCGCTGCCGAGTGTAGCGCGGTCGAAACGGTTCTTTGTGAAGCGTTTCAGCAGCGCCTAAAATAATATTTTATCTTACGATTATAACAGATATTTGCGGAAATTATTCAATAATTTCTTACTCGAATTCTATCAACTTTACAGAAAAACGGCAAGATATAAAAATTGCTTATTTTTATTTCATAGAGCTTTCAGAATTTTTCAGAATTTTTTATTAACTTTTTAGTACTGCATTTTCTTACATTTTCTTAAAATATGAAAAAATTTTTCAAACGAAAGTTGTTTATGTAGAATAAAATTCCGTAATAAAAAATACATATTTCTATTTAAAAAACCAAAGTTGACTTTGACCTGACCTTGGCGACGCCACCTAAGGTCAAACTGCTAACATCACTAAATACACTACATTATATATTGCAACTTTTGTCTGAAATATTTTTCTCAAAAGCGCATACTTTCCGAGATATTCAGCCGGTCCGGGACATATGG
>NW_022639525.1:1237621-1238115 GCF_010583005.1 Odontomachus brunneus | reverse complement strand
TATAGGACTTTTATGTTCACACTAACCCATTTTACGTCCCCACAAAATGCCCGGAGGAGAATGTGAGACACCCTGTATAAATACATTCTCCTTATGTTAATCTACGTACAAAAATATTAAAATAAAGTTAAGTAGTGAATACTTTGGTGAGGATTTCATATATTTTATTTTACTATATTCTGAGATAAAAATTAAATGTTTTGAAAAAATCTACTTTCAGTTGACTTTATCTTAATATTTTCAACTATTAGGACCTTAACTTAGTTTCCGCCCAAAAAATACTGAGAAAAAGCATTTATTGTAAAAAATTTATTTAAATTATTTCAATGAAAGTATTTTCCATCACTTTCTACAACTTTTTGCCATCTTTCTGGCAACTGGGCGATACCATCTCGATAAAACGATGTTTGTTTCGAAGCAATCCATTCGTCCACCCATTCTCGCACTTCTTCAACATTTCGGAAGCGTGTACCACTCAAGCCGTGCTGCATCGA
>NW_022639525.1:1214498-1236732 GCF_010583005.1 Odontomachus brunneus | reverse complement strand
ATACTTTTTAGCTTATCCTACACCGATTAGATTAATGTATCGCGTTATTGTAATGCAGGACACTCGTATTACTCTCGAGTCAGTTGTCTCTCACCTGAGACATGTAACGTGCGCCTCTAGACTGGACAGTATTTTTCTCTCCACTCTCTCTCTCGAGTAGGTGATCCAACTCTTTATATATCATTCATGAAATTAGGGAATTAGGTTACCGACCTAATTACCCAACAATTCAAAAGTGTAACGTGATGTTTCTGCAGCGCGTGCATTTTTGATTTACTTGCCGTATTTCGCAGTGTTCGTTTATGCAACACGTGCATTTCGGCTGCAACGTCTTTTAGCGTTTCATCATGTTTTGTCCTACATAACAATTATAACGAGCACTAATTTATTTGTTAAACTCCCGAAATCTTATAATCAAGCGCGGGATGCGCGACAGGCACGAACGTCGCGGGCAAAAGACCGGAAGAAGAATTCCCTCTCGCACGGTCTTTTCCGGTCTTTTTATAATAGTTGTTAGACTTTATCGGAGGTTGCCTTAGCAACAAAGAAGTTGCTAAATTTGGGATTAGCCCAGCACGTTTCAGGTCAAAGGCCGAGGCGGAATGTGCAAGGTGGTGCTTAGCGCAGCACTTGCACATCCGCTGCCGAGTGTAGCGCGGTCGAAACGGTTCTTTGTGAAGCGTTTCAGCAGCGCCTAAAATAATATTTTATCTTACGATTATAACAGATATTTGCGGAAATTATTCAATAATTTCTTACTCGAATTCTATCAACTTTACAGAAAAACGGCAAGATATAAAAATTGCTTATTTTTATTTCATAGAGCTTTCAGAATTTTTCAGAATTTTTTATTAACTTTTTAGTACTGCATTTTCTTACATTTTCTTAAAATATGAAAAAATTTTTCAAACGAAAGTTGTTTATGTAGAATAAAATTCCGTAATAAAAAATACATATTTCTATTTAAAAAACCAAAGTTGACTTTGACCTGACCTTGGCGACGCCACCTAAGGTCAAACTGCTAACATCACTAAATACACTACATTATATATTGCAACTTTTGTCTGAAATATTTTTCTCAAAAGCGCATACTTTCCGAGATATTCAGCCGGTCCGGGACATATGGGACACCCTGTATAATGACGACAACGACATTCAGCGAATGGTTGTGTTGTGCTTGGGCAAGATGGTTAATAATCGGGCTCCGATGCCAGGCACGGACAGAGGCAAAGGTGGCCGTAAGTGAAAGAATCTTGAAATATAAATAAATATCTTATAACTTTATTCAACTGTTGTTCTTCTTCTCCTCGGCTTACAGTCTGACACTCGCTGCGCTCGCGGGTCGCGGTTACAATTTAGTCGACGCTCGCTTAGTTCGCGGGTCGCGTTTATAATTACCGACGTTGCGTATCATGCGCGTACTTCGACTGAACAAGATCTCTTTTGAGTGGCTGGTCCTACTCTTTAATATTATCCGCGTAATTAGGTTACTGGGTTGATACCAGTGAATACCTAACGGATTATGTATAAAGGAAAAGTGTAATGCGATGCTGTTCTGCAGTATGTGTACTTTTCTTGCAGCATTTGTAATTCTACTTGCTTTAATTCAGTCAAAGTGTTATTGGGATGATAATATCATCATGATACGTATATAGGCTAAGAACGAGCGCAAAATAGCGAAAACGTCATAAATACTCCATTTTCTTCTTAAAAGAGGGGAGGGATATTGCAGTGTGCCACTGCCCCAATAACATTTTGACCGAATTAAAGAAAGTAGAATTACAAATGCTGCAAGAAAAGTATACACACTGCAGAACAGCATCGCATTACACTTTTCCTATCTACCAAAATCTCTTCGCGATTTTGTTCCGCGGGATTGCTTGATTCGGCATGATTCGCGTTATTGAAGGTCCGATTTACTGGCTGACTTAGTCCTGGTTGCGGATTCTCTATTTCATATTCGGCTCGTAGCCTATTGATTTCCCTATCGATTTCACCGCTTTCTGTCACGCGCGTCTTTCTACGTGGTGAGTTATTCATATTGTTCTCGTCTTCGTCTTGTTGTGCTCTTGGTGGCGCCGAGCACAACGGGTAGTTGGGCTTCGGTGCTAGCGTGCAAACAGTGCAGGGTGGTCGTGGAGAATAAGTAGTCGTGGAATTTTAATAAAGTTTGCGATATAATTTATTTGGTTTCTCTTCTTATAACTCCTTAATAATTCTTTTGTTGTATTCGTATTTACACTTATGTAGTTTTGACTCGTGTTACACTGTTTAGGTTAGCGTTATCGCGTTATCGTTATGTTTGACACATTATTCGCGAGTCGGTTATCTCATATCTCTTAGTGTAACGCGATGTTTTATGCAGCGCGTGCACTTTTGATTTGCTTGCCGTATTACGCGCTGTCTATTTATGTAACGCGTGCATTTTGGCTAAAACATCTTTTAGCGTTTCATCATGGTTGTCCTACATAACATCCCTCCCCCCTTGAAAAAAGAAAACGCAATATTTTTACGTTGTTTTCGCTATCCTTATTCTAAGTACATTTGTTTTTTCGTTTTTTACAATTTTTTATTTATAATCGTTTGCTTATTTCTATAGTCGTTTTATGGTTGTTCTATGCTATGTCTACATTTTAGTGAGGATATGGTAGGTATGGATGGTTTATAATGTACTGGTAATCTTGGAGTAATTTCACTAATTTCGCTTTCTATAATAGATACGGATGGCCTTTGTTGAGATACCCTTGCTTTTTGTTCGAGATCATGTTGTATTTTAATGTCGGGGTATCTTAATTTGTTTATTTTTCTTAATAAAAATATTACAATTATTATTATAATTATGATAATTATGCCACTCGGTGCGGTAGTATAAACTAAATGTTTGTAGTTTGTAAATATACTTGGGTTACTTGAGTTTTCTAAATCTTTTTGTGTTTGTGTTATTTCTCTACTTAAGTCGGTTAATTCCGTCGGATTTTGAATAATTTTTTTCATCTTTAGTCGCGGTATTGTGTTATTTATTGTGTCTATTTGTTCTTTTGCTATGGTTATATTATATTCCGGTATGTATGTTTCTATTATTTTATCTTCTATTACTCCTTGTGCTTGTATTGTTATTTCGTTTATTATTAATTTACATTGTTCCTTGAATTTTATTATTCCTGTATTCTTGATTTTGTTGTAATAATTTTTATTTTTACATTGAATATGTATGTTTTGTTCATTCCGGGTAGAATATAACCATGCATTTCTTTCTTTTAGTGCGATCAATACTGTGTGGTTGGCGAGAATATATTTTGTGTGACAATTTCCCGTTTTTTCTAAAGTCATAAATAAATGAACTTCGCATGGTGAGTCCGCTTGAATTTTATATATTGGATTCCCCTGTCCACAAATATAATGATCGCTAATTTTTTTACATTCTTGTAAATCGTTGTCGCTTATCACTAAATATGAATTCGCTTCTTTATTAATCGCAATTTTATTATAAGTAATTTCGGTCCATGCGAATGTGTCGTTTCCCGTGTATATTGGTAACGGAAGAATGTTTATTATATCGTAAATAGGATACGTTATTAGTGGTATCTTTAATACTGTAAAAATATTTCCTTTTTGATAATACGCATTTAGTGTTATAAATTTTTCAATTTCTAACCAGTTTTTTGTCGAGATTCTAAATGGAAAATGTAAGTTCTGTGGTACACGAATTGCCGCTTCTTTTATTTGAGAGATAATATCATTAATGAGTGTTATTTGTATTGGTAAGTACCCTTGTTTAATGTTATTTAAATAAGTTAGTATGTCATTTTGGTCTTGTACTAAATTGTTCAAGGCTGCATCAAGTAATATAAAGTGTTCGTCCAAATGTTGTCGTGAAACAAGTTCTGTTTGTGAGTCACCTATTTGTGTTATGCTGTCCCATATTGTTTTTTCATTCTTTTGTATGGTGTTTTCTGATTTTTCTAAATGTCCTACTGTTGCGTTTAGTATCTTTAGCTGATTTGTCGCGTGTTTTAATGTTTCTTGTCTATTTTCTAGAAGTTGTAGTTGCTCGTTTATAATTTTTTCGTCATTTGCGTCCATCGTCCCGAAAAGAGATTTAGTTAACATACCTATACTGTCTATTAATCCGCGTCGGCGATTTGGTATTATTGAATGTATTTCGTATATTTGATTCATTATTTGTCGTGTTCGGTCTAGTCGTGTTTTTACTATTTTGTATAGATTGTTACATGTTTTCCCAGTTTTTGTTGTTATTCCCTGTATATCACACATTTTTTTTGTATTTTCAAGGTATTCTTCTAATTGATCTCGTCGAATGTCTAGTGTTTTCAAATTTACTTTAATAACTATTTTCCAGGTGGATGCGATTTGGTATAACTGACCTTGTTTGTCGAAATATATGCCCGGTGTATGCGTAAACTTTTGGATTTCATATGAAGATTTTTCTTGTACTTCTTCCGTCATGAGCCCGGTGCTCTTTATCAGGATGAGTATTCTGTAATTAGATCGTAGATGAGGTGAATACTTAGTACTTTTATTGTTCTATGTATAATTTTAGCCTATGTCGTGCCCTTTTTTGGAGGGCACGAAGAGAAGGATCCGGAATCGGTGTTGCGGGTGTGACAAAGTGCGTGGCGGTGGGAGTATTCCGTACGCAAGATTGTAGTCGTAGTGATTTATATAAAAGAACTTTATTATACTTGTTACTCGTGTGATTATTGAGCTCCCGAACTCTAGTAGTGATGTGACGGCCACGTACGTCGCTGACGAGAGACCAGAGGGAGAATCCTGCTTTTGCGCTCTTCTCCGTTCTTTTTATAGTTCTTTAATTAGTCGTTTTATCGGAGGGGATGTTTTGGCAACAAGGGAGTTGCCAAATTTGGTACTGATCTGGCCCAAAGCTCGATGTACGACATGTCCAAGGTGATGCTTAGTGCAGCATTTGCACAACCATAACAGCGTTGTAGCGCTGTCGAAACGGTTTCTCATGAAACGTTTCGACAACGCTAAAAATAATATTCACGGTTATAACATTCCTCCCCTCATGGAAAAAGAAAACGGAGAGTCTGAAACGACGTTTTCGTCTTTTTCGAGTTGCGACTGCTTTTTGTCTTTATACAATTTTCCCGTTTTACAATGTTGGTTATAATCGTGTCGTATCCTATTCTTTACTTATTTTTACATTTTTCGCTTGTTACAATTTTATTTTCCCCGTGTACAAATATGATTACAATCGTATGCTACTTATAACTGTACGTGTAGACTATGTCTGCGTGCTAGTGCAGGAATTGTAGGTATATTTGATTTGGCACGCGTTCTCATGTTTCGTTTGGTGTTACGTTCTATTATGATCAGAAGGTTTTTTCTCTTTTTTATTTTCTTTACTATGAATATTGCAATTGTAATTACTATTATCACGGTTATTCCGCTCGGTGCTGTAGTATATATTATATTTTTATAGCGTGTCAAGGAGTTCGAGCTATTTTCTAAATTTTGATATGTTTGTGCTATCTTATTGCTTAGTTCCGTTAATTCTGATGGATTTTGTATTATTTTGTTCGGTTTCACATATAGTATTTCGTTTTTATTTTTAATTGTGTTTATATATTCTTGTTCCAGTGTTATATTCTGGTATGTGTGTTTGTATTGAAATGCTTCTTACGATACCTAGCGCTTGTAATATAATATTCTCAACTGTTAACATCTACATTGGTCTTTAATATTTATAATTCCCGTTTTGTTGATTTTTTCATAAAATACTTTTTCTCGACATTGAATGTAAGCGGTTTGCTTGCTACTGGTGGAATATAACCACGCATTTTTTGTGTTAACTCAATTATAAAGGTATGGTTAGCTGAAATATATTTTGTATGACAGTTTTTTATGTTCCTTAGTTTTGTATACATTTGAATTTTGCAAGGTGATTCCGTATTAATTCTGTATATAGCGTTTTGTTGTGGACAAATATATTGGTTATTGAATTTTATACAGTTTGTTAGCTTGTTTTCTTGTAGTGTTAAATATGTGTTTGTCTCCTGATTAATTGCTATTTTGGTGTGAATAATATCGATTAATGCAAAAATGTTATCATGGCTGTGTACCGGAAAAGGATGTATGTGTATTATTTCATATGTAGGGTAAGTTATGAGAGGTAAGTTCAGAATAGTAAAAATATTTTTATTTCTGTAATACGCGCTAATTGTAAGGAATTTAGTTCTAACCAGTTTTCATTTCTAGGTGTGAACGGGAAGTGTATGCCCTTTGGTATATGGTATGGCATTGATATTTCTTGTAGTTGGGACACGATGCTGTTTATCGGTGTTAGTTTGGTTGGTAATTTCTCTAATTTTATATTATCTAAGTAATTGATTATATGGTCCTCATCGCGTATTAGGTCGTTGAGTAAAGCGTTGAGTACGGTAAAATGTTCGTCTATTTGCTGTCTTAATATGAATCCGGTTTCGCCTGTATAAAGTTGTGCTATACTATTCCATATTATTTTTTCATTTGTGTCTAATGTTTTTCTAAATTGTCTAGATGGTCTGTTGTTGTGTTGATAATTTTTAGTTGGTTTGTTACGGCGTGTTGCAAGGTTTCTTGCTTATTCTCTAATAAATTTAATTGTTCGTTTATTGTTTTCTCATCGCTGGTGTTCATTATACCGAACAATGATTTTGCTAATGACTCTATTCCGCCTATTAATCTTCGTCTTGCGTTTTTCGGGGTTTTGTATACGCTATGTATTCGTTTTGTCATATTGTGTATGCGGTCTAGATTCTTTTATACAATTTTACGTGAGTTGTTACACATCTCCCATATAGTGCTTGTCTTCTTTTGCTGACTACAAATTCTTCCTGCGCTGCTAAGGTATCCTTGTATTTGGTTACGTCGACTGTCTATCGTCTGTATGTCCATTTTGATTACTGTTTTCCACGTAGAAACTACTTGATACAGTTGACTTTGTATATCGTAATACACTCCAGATGCATGTGTGAATTTGATGATCTCGTATGGGGTCTCTGTTTGCATTCTAAGGTTGACACTTTTTATCAGACTGAATACCCTGGAAGTATATCAATATCATTCAGGTGTTGAGATAAATATGATACTCTTTATTATATTGCTTATTCGTTTGTTTGCGTGTGTGTCGCGTCTACGTTGGCGACAGGTGCATCTCTCAGTACTACTTTAATTCTCCCGCGAGTGTGATGTCGCCCGCAAAAATATCTTGTCCTGTGTGCCCTAAGGTAGTGATTTTTATGTGTAACCCAACTTGTTGGGTCTGTGTATGATTTTAAGTGTAGTGTTTTTCTGTATTTATCTATTTTATTTAGTCGGAATGTCCCGTTTGTGAGGGACTGGATCATGTTCCTGAGGGGCCTGTGCCGCCCCCCGCATCCTGGGAAGTGCCGGGATCGCATCGCCCTCCGCTGGGTCCTTGCCAGGGCCGTGCCATAGAGGCTCGTGTGGAGCCGTTGCGACAGAGCGGGGCTTCTCAAGTCGCCCTTCAGGGACAAATTGTCCGTGAACGTGGCAGGGGTACGCCGCCGCCCTAGGTGAGTGCGTTTTCCCGTTAATCTTCTAGATATAATTTTAAACGGTTTGCATGCGTCCTTAAGGTGGTTCTTCCCTTTTTTATTGTATAATTCTCATTAGGATGTTTGTCTATTATTTCATAAGGTCCTATCTACATAGAATCTAATTTCTTTGATCTTCCTCGTCGTATCGTTTCGTCGTGTAGCAGTACTTCATCGCCTATATCTGGTATAGTTTTTTTCGTATTCCGATCGTAAAATTTTTTACTTCTTTCTTTTTCTTTTTTGACGTGCTCCCGAGCTGTTTGGTTCGTTGCTCGGAGCCGCTGTTTTATTTCTTGTGCATAGTCCTCTATGCTGTATGTAGTTTTTGGTGGTAATAGTACGATGGTACGATAGTAGGGTTGCCTGATATCCATATACCAGTTCAAATGGCGTATAATTAGTTGCGGAATGTGGAGTTGTGTTGTACGTAAAGATCGCGTATGGGATCCATTCGTCCCAATCTGTTTGGTCGTTATTTATGTAATGTCGAAGGTATTCTGTGAGTGTTCGGTGTGATCTCTCCAAGGCTCCGTTACTCTGTGGGTGGTACGCCGTAGTTTGGATTTTTTCTATCTTCAATAATTTGTATACCGATTTGAAAATTTTGCTCAGGAAGTTTGTTTCTTGGTCCGTTAGTATTTTCCCCGGTATTCCATATTCTAGTATTATCTTTTCTGTAAATACTTTCGCGATGGTGGACGCTTCTTGGTTAGCTATAGGAATAGCTTTGCTAAATTTGGTCAGTACGTCCTGAAACATTAGAAGATACTTGTTTCCGTTTGTTGTTACGGTTAGAGATCCTACTATATCTAACGCGCATTTCTCGAACGGCTTAGTAGGTGTGTCCGTAATAATCATTGGCGATTTCTTCTGAAGGCTTAACTTATTCTTCTGGCATAGAACGCATTTGCGTATATGTTGTGTTACATCTCTTGTTATTCCTTTCCAGTTGTGGTTTAGACGTATTCTGTTTAATGTACGTTGTACCCCTTGATGCCCTCCTAATGGTGCATCATGGTATTCGAAAAGTATCTGTCTTTTTTCTTTCTCTGTATAGTCTCGCATATTATATTCGTTTATATTCTTATCTTCTTCTTCTTCTTCTGTTACATTCGTCTCGTCTGTCACATGTGGAGCATTTGCTTGTATTATTGATATTGGAGGATATCTGCTTAATGCGTCGGCATTTACATTCGTTTTCCCTGCTTTATGAATTATCTCGTAATTGTATTCCTCTAGTTTTAACCTCCATCTTATTAGTCTTGATCTGGGATCCGTAACGTTGAACAGCCAGATTAACGGTTTGTGATCCGTTACTATTTTAAATCTGGTTCCGTAGATGTAATGTCTAAAGTGTTTTACGGCCCAAACTATTGCTAATAGTTCTTTCTCGGTCGTGTTATAGTTTTGTTCTGCGCGCGATAATACACGGCTCGCGTAGGCTATCGGGTTGTCGCTTCCTATTTGGCCTTGTGATAATATAGCTCCAATTGCATGGTCGGACGCGTCAGTCGTAACAACGAATTCTTTCTCAAAATCTGGATATTTTAACATTAATGTAGTGGTTAATTTTTCTTTCAATATGTCGAACGCTATCTGTTGTTGACTTCATTCAAATTTTTCGTCCTTTTTTTGTAAGTTTGGTTAAAAGTCGTGAAATTTTCGAAAAGTTTTCAATGAATTTCCAATAATATCCAGCGAGCCCTATAAAAGATTGGATGTTTTTAATTTTTGTGGGAAGTTTGTTATAGCGTCTATTTTTTTCGGATCTGATAGAATTCCCCTTTCTGAAATTATGTGCCCTAGGTAAGTCACTTCCTTGCTGTCGTAGGAGGTGAGTGAGAAATCACCTCTTATGGATGTATCGTTAACAGAGCTTACTGAAGGTAACCGCTCGTCTCCTAACTCGAGTATTTACGTTAAGTTGTACCGGTAGTATTATACTATTATCTAATTCTCCGAATGGAAATTCAATTCGAATTCGCTCTATTGCCACATGCGCGGGAGAATTGATTGTGTGAGAACTGTTGTCGTTAAAATTTAAAGTGCACTTTGTCTAATTGTTCTTTTTGTATTATTAATAATAAACGCGCAAGTTTGAAATTGTCTAACCCAGCGAGTCGTCTTATGGTTCTAGTTGCGGGTTCGCTACGTAACCAAGTGCGATTTTTTATTGATTCACGGAGAATATTGCTTCTTTCCGACATTCAATACGCGTTTTATATAACAATGATTTCTTAACTTACATTATCGTCGTGAGACGCATGTTGTATTCCGCTGCGTTTGCAGTATTACTGTTACGCGATCCGTTGCCGGTCGTCGTTTAGTGTCAAGGTCAAATCAGCTGGGCTGCTTCTGCTCCCTGTATGTTGTTCCGCTGTACGATGCTTGGGGCAAGTTAGCTCGGTATGCTGACGTACTGTAGGCTTTGGTGTTGCTCACAGCAGGCGTTTGATGATCGTATCTCCGACGATCGTCCTCGGTTCTACTGTGGCGTCGTCTTTTCCGGTTCCTCAGGTCTCCTTGATATGCTTTTGATGGGGCGTCGAGATGTTTTCTCGTATTCGTCTCTCAGAGTTTTTCGTGATTCTCAAATTTTGGATTTCCCAAATAGGATCACGGAGGGCTTATAGCTTTCTCTCTTTTTTTTTCACTCACTTGACCTTCCACTTCTTCCTTTCTGTTGCAGGCTTGGACACCGTGGATCCCACCGCTGCCACCAAATTTTGTTGTGCTCTTAGTGGCGACGAGCACCGGTAGCGTGCAAATAGTGCAGGGTGGAGAATAAGTAGTCGTGGAATTTTAATAAAGTTTGTGATATAATTTATTTGGTTTCTCTTCTTATAACTCCTTAATAATTTTCTTGTTGTATTCGTATTTACACTTGTGTAGTTTTGACTCGTGTTACACTGTTTCGGTTAACGTATCGCGTTATCGTTATGTTTGACACTCACGTTACTCGCGAATCGGTTATCTCATATCTGAGATGCGTAACGTGCGCGTTCTTTGACTAGACAGTTCTGCGGAGTAGTTGGTCCTACTCTTTTTATATTATTCTTAAAATTAGGGAATTAGGTTACCGGCCTAATTACCTAACAGATCAAAAGTATAACGCGATGTTCTATGCAGCGCGTGCACTTTTGATTTGCTTGCCGTATTACGCGCTGTCTGTTTATGTAACGCGTGCATTTTGGCTAAAACGTCTTTTAGCGTTTCATCATGGTTGTCCTACGTAACAGCGTACTTCGACTGAACAAGATCTCTTTTGAGTGGCTGGTCCTACTCTTTTATATTATCCGCTGACCGAGAATACTAATCTTCGTAGAATAAGAAGAGGTTATTACGAATTTTAGTCTTGATCGTTCGTTAGTTGACACGTGCAAAAACTGCTTTCACATGCACCAATTTCTACTCACGATTTACCACTTGCTCACATTGTTGTGTTACGATTTGCATTGATTCGATTGTCTCTTCATGCAGGTATCCCTTATTTGAATAGGCGTCTCGATTGTAATATTGTCTGAAGTTGTCTCGCAAGTTGTCTGAAGAAATTTTACTCCGTACAAAGTATATATATGTTTGGACGCTGTTGACCTTAAGGATCCAAAAAAAGCGTTTCGACAGTGACAGAAACTTTGACTCCCAAGCAGCACACATCAGCACGGGAGGGAATACGCACACACTCACGGACACGGTTGCGAACTAAGTTCAAAGTGCACATATATACGGGCACGTTTGTGTGCGTCATCCCCTCTCAATATCATCGGTGCTGTAGGGAAAGATTTCTGGCCACACTGTGGGAGAGTGAACGAATGTTACGATCACTTTTCTTTGAAGCGTACTAATAAATGATCCGTTATTACTTGACCTTTTGATTACAATATGAGCTATCGTTACGCGGATGTTTTGAAGCGAGAGCCGGCCGGAAGGGTTGGCGCCTTGTTTTTATTTTCTCCGATTTTCAGATCCGAGGAGATGGCTTAGGTTACAACATGGATCGCTAATCCCGGGCAAGTATGCCCGAAATCAGCATTCTCAAAAGTGTAACGCAGTGCAACTTCAGCACTTTCGCGGTATTTGCACTTCGCGTAGTATTTCCCAACGCGGTCGAATTATTGTTATCTTATAATAAACCTACCGCCTAGCAACGGAGATGTTAAATTATCGTTACAACAACAGATGTAATACTTGTATTACAATTACTTTGCCCTATTTATTGGGTAAGACCGACTTTTAGTTGTACCTAGCAACGGAGGCTAATACTGTTTATGTTAGTATTTATGTTTATGTGGGCAGCCATAACATATTGAACTTTAACTTAATTTTTAAAAATTAATTTTTAAAAGGAACTATAAAATATAATTGCAGTATATTTATAGTATTTGTGTATCTCATTTCATAGTATTCTTAAAGCTTTTATAAAAAATTGTTCAGAAAAAATTGTTCAGAGATAGAGTCGGAAAGTTTCATTTCGACATCATTTATCCTAATCTTTTTCTCACTCACTGCAGACTGCTTCTTCGGCCGATTTACAGATGCGAAAATATCGAGGGAGATTATCGGATGTAGGACGCGCGGCGCTTCGATTTTTTAAGCATCATCTATCTTCTCGAGCTTTGTTCGCGACAAATATGTTTCGCGTGGTCCGAGTGCTGTCCTCGGTAAGCCGTGACATTGGAATAGAAAGCGGGCGCAGCTGTTGAAATGCGCGGTGGTTCGCATCGATTTTGAAATCGCGCGGACGCGAGACTTGGCGCGGCGTGGCGCGATGAAAACCATGGAGAACGCAGGAATGTTGCGCAAACATTTCAAGCGCCATTGACGTGACGAATTCAATAGCTTCACACCGGGGAAACATTTGAGTTGCCGGTCACACGCGAGAAAACGCATACGATCTATTATTAATGCCGTTCATGGTCTCGTCGATACACGGATTAATAATTCCAATTACGCAGAGAAAGAGAGGGAAATGGGAGCTCATTACGTGGAATCTGCGTTAGAATATTCTCTGTGATTTACCAGCTTTTTCACATCAACGACGAGAACGAGTTTATGGAATGGATGGAAAGCTGAGAGTCGCATTAGTCTGGAACAGACAATTCAAAAAATGTGTGTGAGTGTGTGTGAGAGAGAAAGAGGGAAATGTGGTTGGAGTAAAAATGACATTGGTAATAATTAAGTATTTTTTTAAATTATTTATATGATAGCTTCTTTTCCTTTCTTTCAGTTATGGTTGCGTGCGATGTTTATTTATGAATTCGATTGAATGCACTAGTGCACAACCAATTTATATATAAATTATAAATTTACCAATTTATTTTAAGATCGTTATTATAATCTGTTCTTATATTTAAGATTGTCTTAAATCTGTCTCTGGATGTTTCGTAGACAATGAAACAATTTGTACAGCATCTGAAGATGATCTTATATTACCCTTATCATAAGAGAAACATAAGATCCTCCGTTCCTTTTGTATCGTTTCGCTGTTGTTTCTATTTCGTTGCATTTAAAAGTATGCAATACTGTTCGCCTAACACGTACTTCTGTAATCCTTATGCAAGAGAAACAGAGTATCTTCTTTAAAAGTACAGAGTATCTTCTTTAAAAGCGGTTGGTATTATTTTTTTATTCTTTTTTTTTAGAAATATAGATATAAAGAGATTTATTAACTACTTACTTGCTATGTTTATGTGTGCTAAGATTCAATAAAACTTTAACATTTAGTAAATCAAATTTCACTAAACTTTTCAATTCGTTTTTTACGTGTCTGTACGTAATGTGATATATTAAACTGTTAAAATGATGGATTGACCAAATAATCAATAGCCATAATGTAAACGCATAAGACTAAGATTGTTGATGTGAATTATTAGAAAAACTAATGAATTTTGACTTAGTAAATGTTAAAACTTTATTGAAGCTTAGATTTGTATTAATAGTCGTTACTTTTGAAACTTATTTCAAACAGAACATTAAGATCTGAATTTAGAGATAAATGCAAATTCTTTAATTAAGTCGTGATTACAAGTATATTGTGTGTGTCATACATATATTATAAGATTTAACCGGAAAAGTCAGATCTGATTCTAAATTCAAATCTTAACTAACAAGTTCCAAGTATAACGACTGTTAATATAGATCTTAGACGCATATTAATAGTTATTATTTAAAACTAGTCTCAAGTAAGATATTTAAATTTAAATTCAGAGTTTGCTGGGTTTTTTAGTTGAAATGCGCGCGAATTACAAATATATAAATGCCACATATATCATAATGCAACTTGAATCTAACTCTGAATAAAAACCTAATATCTCACATGAGACAAATTTTAGATAAGAATATGTTAATATTATAACATAATGTTAATTTAGATGATAATATACATGTTTAGATGATAATATACATGTCTAATATAAATGTTAGACCAGTATTTGAAACATTATGAAGTCATTAAATTGAAACTTATCTCAAGTGGAATACTCAGATCAGATCTGATTTTAGAGTTAGGTTTGAGTTTTTTACTTGAATCATATAATATATGTAACATTACATTTGTAACTGTGAAAAACTCACATCTAACTCTAAATTCCAATCTGAGTATCTTACTTGAGACATATTTTAAGTAACGACTATTATTAATATATAGAGCTAGATGTGAATTTTTCAGTGTTATATCTAGCTCCAATTTTAAATCTGAGTATCTCACTTGAGACAAGTTTCAAATAATGACTATTAATATGGATGTATTTTACGTGAGATATCTTTTGTTCTCTTCTGCAATATAAAAAATCTGTATAAAAGTACTATCAGAATTCTCTCGTTTCGACATTCACGAAAATAGAACATAGTTTTACTAGCGCCCGGTCGATTAAGTGTTGAGCATAATTGTAACAACTACTTAACGATTTCCGTTTGGACAATAATAATGAAATACGAATATATTTGAAATACGAATATAGTTGAATGTTATGGAACAAAAATAACGCGTCGATAAATCACATGGAAAAACTGCAGCAACAAAATTGCAGTCACAAAAGCGCCGATAAATTACAAGTCAAGTCGGCCCTGTTAATAACGCGCCGATCCCAAAATTACGCTGGCGAGTTGAGGGCGTCGTAAAAGCGCGCTAATAAATGCGAAGTCGGAATCGCGCCAACGGGTCGCAATCAAAAGTGCACGCTGATAAATTATAGGACGAAGCTGGTCGCTAACAATTTGCAAGTCAGAAACCGCGAGACGGCGCATTCGCGAGCGAATAAATCACGCGTCAAAATTGCCGCATCGACGACGATAAATTGCGAACTAAGGAGTTGACGATCCAAGGCTCGCACAAATGAGAGAGAGAGAGAGAGAGAGAGAGAGAGAGAGAGAGAGAGAGAGAACTACAAGATATATGTACGTCGCGCTTCGTTGGCGATTTTATCCTCGCTCTCGTGCTGCAAAGAACAAGCGCGACGAGTGAAAGCGACGACGAAATGACGAAGGCGCTTCTTTTTTCGCTCTCCCGCACTGTCATCCTGAGTCCATCCGGAAGAGGAAAGTCCTTTCAACGGCCGACTGGAAAAACATGGTCCCCGGCTGGCGGCGACGAGGAAAAAGAAGCGACTCTCGGAAGCGATCGTGCAATAAATTCGCGCCGCACTCGCAGGTGCATCTCAGTGCCCCGTCTCGTCCTCATCCTTCTATTCCTGTACGCGTTCCTAGAACCTACTTCTTGTTCCTCGCGCTCGCGTGTACGCGCGCGCGCGCGTGGGACGATACCGAAATGACGTCGTCGTTGTCATCGTCGTCGACGTGTGTCGGCGCATTGAAGATACTGTGGCTAATGCTGACTTTAGTAATCCTTGTCGATGCTTCGCCGGTCAAAAAGGTCAGAAGGACTCCGGCTGGTTTTCGATATTCCAGAGATTTGAAAGCAGAGTCCACGGGTCAGGGAGGTGTGTATCTCTTCGGTCATATATATATATATATATATTTAATAATATATTTAGTAGATATATATAGCAATATATTCAGTAAATAATATTTAGTAATATATATATATATATATATTTATTTATTTATAATTATAAAACATATATATTTATATTTTTTTTTAATTAATTAAATATAATTTAATATATATTAAAAATATATAATGGTTATGTGTATGTATATATATATATATATATATATATATATATATATATACATTTTTATTGGTAATTTAATGATTTAGTAATATGTTTGATAATTAATAATTAATTTGTATTAATTTATAACTATCGTGCGTGTAATTTTTTCGAGATAATGCGAGTTATCTCACACATAAGTGTCCGCTCACGTGTAGGCACGTATAAATAAATAAATGCGATTTATTTAAAAAGAAAGAACGAATCAAATATATTTATAGAGAATTATCGGTGCTGAAGCAAACTCGAGTAAATTCTGCATATATATGGATATATGTATTTTATGCTGTTCTCGTTCACACTCGGAAATGTCGATGAAATAACCATTTATGACATTGACGATCGGAAATTTAATTGCGCCGATAAAATTCTCGATGGATTACGTGGATTCGTCTATCTTGCTAATTCATATGTGCCGACGAATTAGAAACGTAATGGAACGTGTAGTTTTGAAAGATATATACGCTGTATTTTAATCTGCGAAAATTGATTCTTGTCGTGTATTTTGTTTTTTTCATATGTCTCTCTTTCCTTCTTTCTGTTTTGCATATGTTTTTTAAAATTGCAATTTAATCGAGACAGGTTTTACCTTTAGAATTAGAATCTAATAAGTCATTTTCCATATAACATTGAATATTTCACACACACACACACACACACACTCCACACACACGCACACGCGCGCGCACACACGCACACACACGCGCGTATGCATATATGTGGCGCGCGCGCGTGTGTGTGTGCTATATGATATGTAAATAATATTTTCATCTATAAGCCCCTAAGAGATATTAAATTATCCACTTTCGTCGAAACACACGTAATATCCTTCTCTCCCTTTCTCTCTTTGTACATGCACTTGTGTGCATGATAACGGGATATAATTTCTTTTTATTTTATTATTTTTGCTTGAGAAGATAAAGGATCGTGAGCGCGATTGATAATAAAGTTCGTGCTGGGGTACAACACTCCGCGACCCATACGCGTTACATTTTTTTATCGGGCAAACACGGACAGTTAATTCTCACCTCCGACACGATACGTCCATTTCGTTCTCGGGTAAGGAATACCATCTCTGAATATACAAGTAGATGACCTTGGTACTCCGGATCTCGATAAGGCGGTGAGATAGAGAGAAAGAGAAGAGAGAGAGGGAAAGAGGGAGAGAATACATGTGGTTTACGTCACAATAGAAACTTCTTGCCCCTAGCACGCGCGGTAAACGACCCTGGTTTCTCCGGGCAAATCGACAAGCTCGTTGAAACGAAAGCAGCCTCTCACCGACGACTCAATTTAGATGCTTTACATTTATATTTACATTTTCATTCAAACAGGCGGCGGCGGCAACAAACACTTGGAGGAGGGCATCGGTACAAAACACGATGTGGATCATCACAACGTACACGGCCACGATAGCGACAAGGTATGCGCGATAGACTTTCTTTTTCCCTCGTAGTAGACGTCCAAGTTGTTGTCATAAACGTAGTTTTTTTTTATCATCCATAATCTTCGCCTTTTGTCTCCTTTTCCACCTTCTTAGATTCTCATATATAGAAAAAAGGACACTGTTATTTAGAAAATATCTTTATTTTTTATATGTTAATCTTCAAATGAGATTACGTAGCATTAAATGAAGATAAGTTACTTCCAAGAATATATTTTATATGATTCAACGAAAAAAAATCTGTTTTTATTATTTAAAAATAATTTTCATTAATGGAAAGCGCATAAAATATTGGATAGAGAATATAATAATGTGTGCGTGTTTTAAACGTGTGTTACGCGCGCACGGACGCCCCAGATTCCTTTATCCACTTAAAACTAATATATTCAAATTAACAATCATTATGTTTCATATATAAGCAAGGATAATTAATATAATTTTGTTAGAAGAATTTTAAAATCTTGAATTTCACTAATGTTATTATTTTATTTGAATATTATAATAGTCTCGTATAAGAAGTATAATATAATTATATTGATGATAATGATAGCCTCTTCCTACATTTAAAAACGTCATATCCTAAATTCAATATTTTATACCATTAGTAAAAATTATGTTTGAATAATAAGAACACAGGTTTTTCTTTGTTGAATCATATAAAATACTCGGCGTCGCGCCGCGACCGCGGCGCTTGATATATTCTTGCAAGTAACTTATCTTCGTTTAATGTTATGTAATCTCATTTGAAAATTAAGATGTCAGAAATAAAGATATTTTCCAAGTAAGAATGTCTTTTTTTTCTGTAGATCCTTTCCGTTGTCTCTCTCCCTCTTTCCCGTCGTTCTCTTTGCTTCCCTCTAGAGATATTTATTACGCGGTGGTTTTTGCACGATCGTCGTCCCTAAGGCACAAGGCAAGTCTCGTCCCGTATCCTGCGAACTACGTAATAAGACATTTTACTCCCTTGTGTGCCGTCGAACCCGTGCTGGATACCCTGTTTTACATTTCGATGAGAGAGTCCACCCTCGCGCGCGAGAAACGGGAGCATCTCTTTAAAAGAGCAAGTGAGGATTTGGCGCGACCATTGTGCCGCGAAATCGATGTGTTTGTAATGCTATCGTGGCGCTTCGATGCGAGGTTGGCGCTTTTCAGACAGAAGCTCAGCTCAGCTTTAAGCTCGGCGATGCTTCTCGAGAGACACACTGTCGCTTTTTCATTTTCAATTCCTCGTTTACGCGAGGAAGACCTCCGGGTTCTCTCAGTGCTCGTAAGACAGATTTATCGGCCGTATTCTTCCGCATTGTGACGTAATTTGCTATCGGTGAAGGGTTACAAGGTGTTCCACGAGTTCGAGAAGAACGACAAAGGCCACCACGACGATGAGAAACACGAGCGCAAGTACAATGTGGAGAACGGCGTGTCGAAAAAGAAGCACGACGAGCTCGGTCATTATGATGAGGTGCATCACGACGAGGAAGGCGTGAAGAACGCGAAATTCGGCGAAGAAGGCAAGCACCAGAAGGGATACAGCACGAAGGGAGAGCACAGCGTATTCAAGAAGGTACAAGAAGTGTACGTCAGGGTAACATGTTGCTCTGATGACACAATTAATTCAATTTAATTCAATTAATTGAATTCAAAAAGATCGTTCCATTTCAATTCAATTCAATTCAGTCAAATAAATAAGGGTTTTATAAACAAGTTACACGGAGAGAAAATTTTGTAATAAGAATTTTTTACAATCTCGAGGAACATATCAATGTTTTGCCTACATTTATTATCATTCTGTTTTATATATGCTATTTATATTTTATAGGAACATTAAAACTTCTCTATTTTAAATAATTTAGTAAAATATTATTATGTTCCTTAATAGAAGGATAAACTCCACTAACAATCTGTTTCTGCACTACTAGAAATTATGTCAAAATTGAAAGACAAGAATTTTTGTATAAAAAAGTTATGTCTCAACTTCTCAGTATGTCCCATGATTTCTCGTAAAGACGTAGAGCGGATCGAGATAAATATAAAAGTCCTATACCGTTTTGCGAAAATCGCAATAACGATCGAGATATTAATTTTAGAAGATTTGTGAATGATTACACATGATATAGTAAATGAGCTGTAATAGCGATGTGTGTTGTTGTGTGCTTATATATTAAATTAAATTAAAAAGCTTTTTTTATCATTTTGCAAATAACGATGTAAATATTTAATTATTAATGAAAGAAATGATTACATGATTGTGCGCGATAATGTACAAATCTTCTTTAATTAATGTCTAAAAATCTATGTAGTCATTTGTAAAATGATAGAAGACTTTTTTGTTTAGTTTAACCTAATATATAAGTATACCAGGCAGAGGATGCTACTAGAACTTATCTTCCATATCCTGTGATTGTTCATCAATTTTTTTTAATGGATATCTCGAGATTTATTGTGAATATTGCAAAACGATATGGGACTTTCATGTACTTCTCAATCTGTTCTACATTTCCACAAAAATTGGAGGAAAGTATGGGATACCATGTATAATATATATCTGTATAGCATTAACAAAACATTGTAATGTTGTTGATAGCATTTTCGAGACTTATAACAGATTTAAATTTATAACAGATATAAATTTCAATTTCAGTCTATCATACACAGCAAAGTACAGCGATACATATTGCTTATTGCGTTTTTTTTAGGCACTTATTGCGCCTAAGAAGACATTTTGTTTCAAATAATTATATTCCTCTTGATTCAAGAAAAAAAAGTTAAAATAATCTAGTAGATTTCAAATTAATAATCCATTTTTCAGAAGAGGAATACTCTTTCGGTTAGAGTTTTTGGCTAGAACGTAGAGGATTATAAGAAATATCATCTTGTAAGTGACAAGCTAGAGTTCTCCCTTTTTTGGATGGAGAGAAAGCAGCGTGTGCGGTGAAATTTGTCACTACTTAAATGGCGGTTATCGTTCACGTAATGCTGAAACCGCGAATATTAAAGCTTTCCGAGATTTACGAGATCAAACTGTGTACGGCTTCGGCTGTTGTTATTCGTTTTATCCGGGCTTCCGTGTGATGTTTTTGTATCTAGCATTTCAACATCGTTACAGTTCGCGTTAAGCTGTTTCCACACTATATAATAGGTGTGAGCGAACGTTGA
The DNA here is from genome assembly GCF_010583005.1 of Odontomachus brunneus. NCBI lineage: Eukaryota > Metazoa > Arthropoda > Insecta > Hymenoptera > Formicidae > Odontomachus > Odontomachus brunneus. The sequence goes on along the minus strand of NW_022639525.1, from coordinate 1,216,381 downwards.
CCATGAATGTCGGACCGATATTGAATCAATATCAAAATTAGTGTTAAAATAAAATAGAAAAGAATTGTCACGATTCCTACATATGAGACGATCAATATCGCATTGTAAGATTGGAATTTATTTGTCGTGCTGTGCGAAGCGGGCTTAACTAAATTTTTTATGAGACTCATTGTGTATCTGGTTTAATCGATATACAATAAAAAAATTCTGCTACCGTTTTTCACTATGATTTTATATAACTAAATCTCGATATCAAAATGATCGCTTAGATTTAAACACGACTGTTGTTAGGCGATATTTAATGATTGGTGTTTAAAATGTTAATGTTAGGAAAGAATTCTGTTATTTTCTTTTCTCTTTGATGTTTTTACACCAAATGTTTTAAAGAAATATAATCTTATTCTTAGCGGATCCTTTTATATTTATGGCCTCAAGAGGATTGTTCTAAAATATGAAAGGATTTCTCTAAAATCTAAAAAAAAAAATTCTAACATCCTAGAAAAGAATTTTAAATGCAAAGCGCCATTTTCTATAATCTCATATTCCAAGTAAAAAAAATTCTTACCGAAAGAATATCCTTTTTCTATTGAAAAGTGATCTATTAATTAGAAATTTACCAGACATTTATTTTAACTTTTATTTTTTTAATCAAAAAGAATATATTTATTTGAAGCAGAATGCTTTTTACTAGAAAAAATTTTGTATTAAGAAAACAAGATATATGCTATAGATAAAAATCGAGATTTCTCTAATTTTAAGAATATCGTTCTTAGAATATTTTTCTTTTGGCTTTAGAAGAATCCTTTTGAGGCCATTAAGATGAGATATTTTTTAGGAATAAAATTATATTTTTTTAGGTGTATTATTGTGTTTGTGTTTTAATTAATACGTGTCTTAACTAATGTGCGAATTGTTACCTCAAGGATGAATACGAGAAGAAGCATGATTTTTACGATGAATACCATGAAGACGGGGGACACGAGAAGCACGGCGGTTGGCACGAGGAGCACGAGGCCAAGAAGGGCGGTCACGAAAAAACGGGACATCTGCAAGCTGGGCACCATGAGGTTATTATTCATTGAGATCATTGCGATTATCTTCTCCGCTGAAACATCGCTCCTATATTCGCGTTGCGTGTTGATCACACCACTTTATTTTCCCAGTCATGTTTAAACAAGCTTCTGATTTCAGGGTCACCACGGCTCGGGGAAGAAATACGATGGGGGTCATCATCATCACGAAAAGGGGGGTCACAAAGCGGCCGATGGGCACAGCAGTCATCACGAACACGACGAGAAACATGGCCACAAAGGCGGTTACGCCTCGGGACACAAGTGGTCGCAATCAAATCACCGTTGACGAAACGCGACGGAACTTATCGTTATGTAATTGTCACTTGCTTAGTTTTATTTTACTGGAGATTTCGCGGATCAATCGTGGTTGCGAGTACATGATAACGTTGAACGGGGCATGTCAGACGCGCTAAGCTCGATGAGGGAGCGTTATAGTGATGATAATAATTTTATCTTCGCAGTTGCACGAAAACTGTGCAACTGCGAAGTTTTTTGACTCGAAAACTGTATAATCCGCAAAATTTTCATCTACGTTATCTATAACGAATAGCTTTTCATCTTATTTATTTATAGGGGAACTTTAATATATATATATATATATATATATATATATATATATATATATATATTTATAGAAATTTAATATATTTATAAGACATAACAAAGATTAAACTTGTTTTCTTTGTAGCTAAACATTCTTATATTATAAAAAATATTCTTCATTCGGCAAATACGAATAATATATGCAAAATGGAGACGCTTCATACATTTAATCCATTATGTCTATTACTATTGTACAAAGATTTTTTA
>NW_022639525.1:1162867-1214339 GCF_010583005.1 Odontomachus brunneus | reverse complement strand
ACAGATTTCAAATCAATATTACCATATATAGGTATAATATATATAACTAATAGGTATAACTACAAAAATTAGATATGCTGAAAAAAGAAAAATAAAGAAAAATTATATATAATTATATATTAAATATATATATATATATATATATATATATATATATATATGTATATATATATATATAATTATGTATGTAATATATATAATTATATAAAATATAATATATAATTATATAAAATATAATATATAAAATTTTACGTTTTTATTTTGTTTTTTATCTTTTTAGCACTCATTTAATTAAATATTTTTTTATATTATATGATATATTTTTAGTATAGTTTTTTTAATCATAATATTTATAGCTTCAACAATGATGGTTCTACTACTGATTTGAAATTTATAAGAAATAAGCATACTGCTCTTTATATATATATATACACGTATGCACATATTGAGTGATATTATTCAGTAAAAAAGAGTTAAGTATATAAGTAAGTGAAAGTTGAATAAATATAGTCCAGTTGAATTGAAAAAGTACAATTTTTTGAACGTTGCAATATTATTAAGATATATATATTTAAGACACTAGATGATAATTTTACTTAATATATTTAATATTTAATATATATTTAATATATTTATCAAATATCAAATATATATTTGTTAACACTTAATATATACACTTAACTCTTAATATTTAATATACTTAATACTTAATAATATTTAATATACTGAATACTTAATATTTTATTATACTAAATAATTTTGTATTGAATATAATCTACTTTGTTTTACAAAATTTGTTTCAATATAATGTTGTATCTAATATAACATGTGATATATATTAATTTTTATATATATAGTATACATTTTAAATATTTTTTACTTGACGAATAATATCGACGAGCAAATAAAAATAATGTAAGCTATACGTTGAAGATGCTACATTTAAGTATATACAGATGTAAATAAAAACATAAAATTATCTACTTAGCTCGAGGGAATACGATTTCATCAGTGGATTCGCGTCATAGTGGTACTTATTCGGTCCAAAGCGCAATTCGCCATCGTCGATCGCTAGAAGAAGTGGAAACCTCAGCGTAAAATCAGTCGCGCCTCGATACACGTTGCATTGCGGGAACGAACGAAACGTATACACTCTACAATGCAGATGTATGGCATCGAGGCGACCTTGCGAGTCTTCGTTTTCTCTCGCGACGCTAAACAGCAATTCCCATTTTACTTTCGAGCATGTACACGAGAGTGAACTCACGAAGGGTAAAATTATGGGAGTAAAGTAAGAAATGAATCGAAAAGAGTGTATCGCCGAGGAATTCTCCGTGGCGATCGAGGGACGAATCCCTGTACTCGTACATTTTCTTCGCTGATTTACAATAACGCTCACTGTCTCGAGGAGATCTCAAATAGGTCAAATAGCTGGGCTCATTCTCGCGGGAAGCCATGCAATTGTGATTTAACGGGTAAACAACCGCGCGTACGAGCTGGAATTTTACATGGAGGCGACAAGCATCGACGACAAGCGTCGACACCCTCGATTGAAGCGGATGGATCTGCGAAGACCGGTTAACATTTACTTTATTAAACTATCAACTTTGTAAGTTAATAGTTTAACAATTTATAATTTTTGATTAATATTTTCACGCAGCAATTGAAATGTTACCGTATTATCACATAAGGTCGCGCGGTGAAATCGCGTTTGTTGTGCATTCACTCGCAAACCATCTCCTTGAATAGCACTTATAATGCCAGTCGCCGCTGGTATTTCCATAATTGCTGCGTGCGCTATATTATTGCGATCGTATGGAACGTATAGTGTGTATATGTATTTAGTTCCCTTTCCCTCTCTCTCTTTCTCTCTCTTTCTCTCACTCTCTCCCTCTCTCTTTCTCTTTCTCTTCACCTCGCTTACATATTTTAACGGCGAAATCGATCAAAGGGATATTGTGCTCGATGGCTTCATTTTCTGACAAATTTACCCGCTCAAACTTACCTCGAGCAATCGATTACAGTGTGTGCAGTCAATCTATTGGTATCACGCGCGGCGAATGGTTTGGCGCTTATCCTTAATACTCATGTAAATTTGTCCACGTGGTAATGTCTTTGATATTTAAGTTTTGTATGTGACTGACTCGGTAATTATATATATATATATATATAAAATTACCGAGTCAGTTTATATATATACAGAAATTATATACACATATACATATTTTAGCACATACACACACACACACAGAGAGAGAGAGTATTTATTGTAACAATATTCTCTATTTTTATTAGTTATTAATGATCGGGCAGGAAAAGTTATACATGCAATTAATTAATTTTCAATATTCTGCAATATTCTGCAATAATTTCTGAAATAATAAAAATTTCGGAAAAGTTATTTTTTTCATAAAAAAGTAAGGTTATTTTCACATTTTTAAATGGAAACATATATTTTATATCCGTAATGTTGTAAAAAGAATTAAAACAAATTTAATAGTAACTCATAATGTTACATCTATATTGTTATTTCATAGTAAGAAAAGCACAGCAAAATAATAATTAATTATTTTAACAACATACAACACAAGCACACAGAAATATAAGTCAAAATTTTCTAATTGATGTAGTATAAATCTCTATTATAAAGGGCGTAGCTTTGTATTGTAGAAAATGGATTACATGTCGAACATGCCCTGAGCACCTAACATTATTTATTATATTGCATTCCAAACATTATTCCATCTTCTGTCTGTATCTTTATTGTTAAATATTAGTAAAAATAACATTATTAATTATTTGTGTTAATTATTAGGCACAACCTATACATAAATAAAGTAAGAAATAAATTATCTTTAAAGAAACACTAATTTTTTAATATTAACTATTGATATTGACATTATAGTATGTATTACATGTTGTTTTGTGAAAAGGGGTCATAATTAAAGGGGAAATAAAAAATTCATATGAAGTAGTTATCGCGACGTCAATAAGTCTGTTTATTGTAGAAAGCATTCGCTTCAAAACGAAATAGGTTTGTTAAGAATTTTCCTTTCTCTATTTTGGTGTGTACTGTTTGTTCTTGAAGTCTGTGATCTTCTTTCTTAAGCATTATATGCTTGTTGAAAGATTAATACGAAGCAGATATGCGCGGGAGTTTCAGTAGTGGAAAGAAAAACAGCATGGAAAGCGTAATTGAGAAACGTGTCTTTATACGGGGGTACCTTATTTGTATTACTACATCACCGGGGAATTTTTGGCGAGATTTCAATTTGCGCGGAACTGCGAAGCGAGCAAGGTGTCCGACCCGGCACGTCCCGTCGAGTCCCTTGGGTCCGATTGTTACGATATCGTGTGCTCAATTTCGCGTAGAAATAAGAACGTATATGAAGAACCGTTGCGTATAATAAGGTCAGTACACATTCGTCGGGACGAATAAAACTGCCGTCCGGAATGATCCCGCGAAGATTGTCGCAGACGACTCGTCTGACGGCGGATCCATACGTGGACAAAAAGGTAAATAAACAGAAGCAGAAAACTGTTCGAATCGTTTCGTGTCGACCTTGTGACGTAGGTCAGCAGATCTCATCGGTCCCTTCGTTCCCTTCGTAGGGAACGAGCTTGCAACCAATATAAATTACTACGACTCTCTGTATCGTTGTGTCACGCTTCGAGCGGTGATGTATTGACGTGTCACCAATTTACAGAGGCGTATCATGCAACAATGATCAAACTCACATGAAATACATTTCCAAAATAATGAAAAAATAAGGATGAAAATTTGTTAATTAATTTAAAAAGTATAGATAACACTGAGGTTCGTTGCAATCGTTCAAGAAGTCAAGCATGTTCCATTTTCTTCTCGTTAAGGGTATTTATTAATAAGCTTAAATCTTAAAAATCAGTAAAATGACGTAATTAGTGAAAAATAGCGCAATTAATAAAAAATAGAAACGGTTTTTTAATTAATTTTAGATACTCATAAGGTTTGGATCTTTTTTTAATGCAGAAAGACATATAGATTACCCATTGACGTACAGACTATCCAAACAAGAACACAATCATATTTTGTGGGTTGCTATGGCCATATCCTGTCCCGAATCGAAATGTTGATTTTACTATTAACTTTAATATTCAATTTAATATCAACTTCTTTTGATTCTATTTAGCTTACTAACTTTGCTCGAAGATTTTTTTTAGAATTTACAAGTGGCATTTTGTGTGTTTTCTGCAATTTACAGGCGCCAAGTAAGATTTCTGTCTTCATATGTATTATACATGTATTGATTCTTCAGAATATACAAATGTTAAAAAATTCAAGTCCAAAGTAAAATTTCGATTTCGATATATAGGATGTTTTAAACGAAGCGAACGCTTTTGCTTTCTCAGATTATTCAATTCATTGATTATCAATATTAATCTTAAATTTGAGCATTGTTTTCATAATAATAATAATAATTCTTTATTGAAAAAAAGATATAATTATAAATAAAATAAAATAAAATAATATAGCATGAAAGGAATAGAAATAGAAAGAAATGGTCAAGGAAAATATAGATAATTTTAAAAATTAAATTTTATAGTATACACGTGTATATAATATAAAGTTAAAATAAAAAACACCATTTTGAAATTTGTATTTTTGACATCGGTTTCATACTCAGTGAACCCAAAAATCCCCGGGTAACAAATTTTACAAAGTTATATTTATTAGAAAAAAACGTGCAACAAAGGATTAAGGTAACTTTAAGATTTATTTCCTTTTATTTCGTTAGATGTACTTTCCCCAAATATAATAATCTACGCCGATGAGCTGTAGAACAGTAGCGAAGAATACACTTTATCGTTCTCGGTTGTTTCCCATAGAGCTTGCATGATGGATTTTTAACCTTACTGTACAATCTTATATAAATAAATCTAAATAAATAGACAAACAAATAAATAAATAATAATTAAAAAATAAAAAGTAAGAAAGTAGAAATTGACGATAATTGATAATGAAATAAATGGATTTATAAAGAGAAAAGAGAACCTAAAGAAACTCTCTCTATGTTGATATTTTTATTAATAAATCCATGCTAAAATGTAAAATCAATTGATATTACTGATTTTTTTCATGTAACACAAAGTTTGTATATTGCATGAAGTACCACGCCATTTTATAAGATATCACTTTCTTGTTAAAACGACAGTTGTTTTTATTCTGATATTTCGAAACGCTATTGCCGATTTCTTTCGAAAATGTATCTAATGAAGTTTCGAAACTAGGTTCTACCTAGGCAATCGAATTGCTTGCATGACGAATTTCCTTCAATTACATCCTTTAATTAAACTCCGAAGCAACATGGAGCGTTGTCAAGCGTTAGATGCGGTGTATAAGCAATAATTGTGCCATTTAGGCTTGAGTGCACGCAGAATTCGACGACGTAATGATCACTCGGCGAAAAGTCGCGCTACGAAATTTCTTTTCACTTCGGCTGACATAATCAATCTCAATCTTGTGTAGTCGCATGAACAAAACTCTTGTGTATTTTAAAATCTTAGTTACCGTATTAAAACTATGTCGAGAATATAGTTGCAGAATTGTTTGACATTGATCCGAGCAAACGTAGCATATATAAGTAATAAATAATAAAACAAAACATATAATTCCCCGTAAAAAAAAGGTAGTAGAACCGACGAGATTTTATTTGATTGAAAAATATTTGTTTGTCCAAGTACACACTTTTATTCGATTGAACAAATTTTAATAAACAGATGTCTGACGCTACATGTATGTCCACTCATATGTAGGTGACTTATCAAACCGAATGGAAAAGTCTTGTATGTACTATTTTATAAATAACCACGATAATTATTGAGATATTAATTACATATATGGAGACCTAAACCACATATGAGATCTAACCTTTACGCGAAAACTAGCTTTTTATACGCGAAGCTAGCCTTTTATAGCTATCATATATTAGGTAACATTGTTATATTGTAAAAATAAATATTTTTCTTTATTAAATAAGAAAACAGTAGATAAAAAGTCCTCGAGGTTATACATTGAATCCCTCAAATCTTTATGGCACATACATAAAAATCCCACTTATTTTGAAAAATTATAACTAACAATTTTTACTATATAAACTCCGAACAAAATGCGTTTGAAAGATCAAAGCTTGACCTATTAGATAAAATACCGGCGACTGTTAATATTATAACTCTTTTATACTAAACATTAAACGTAAATCAACGTAAATCAAATTTACAAAAAACTCCTTAGATTCTTTTTGCAAATGCTGATTTCTATAGATACTAGCTGTGATATAAAATTCATTATTTTAAATTAGCCTTCACTGTAAAAAAAGTAGTTAATTAATAATAGTTAATAGTAGTATAAGAAACAAAAAATTGAATAAGAGTAGCTTTTTAAAGTAATATTATTAAGCAACAATACTGATTAAAATGATTGTTACATTGTCAGATGACCATTACTAAGAAAACTTATCTTGATACATGAACATTTCGATAAACTTGGAATAATATATGTTCATACTAGAATATACAGACTAATTTTACTTGTCTCTTTTTCTTACTCAATGTCTTGGTGAGTTCATGATATATTTGTACTTACGTGTAAATCATGAACTTGTCGTTTAATTACAGAGGAATGATTTCAGGGGCAGAGTGTGAAGTGCTTTGCCTTTAAAATTAACTAAAGTTAAAAAATGCTTTATTATATCATATTTTGAATAATGACAGAGATAATATTACATGGTATAGTTGATAATTTGTTCGCAAATAGTACCCCAGATAGCACAAAACCTTCAGAGAATGTTCTGGGACGTTCTTAGGATGTATGAATGTTCTTAGAACATCTTTAGGACGTCCTTTGAAGATTTGTGCTGTACGGGACTTATTAAAAAGTTAAAAATTTAAGATCCAGAAAACTCTTTGTATTTGAATTTATATTGTATTTGCAGTCTCAGGGAATCCTTTATCAATTACATTATTATTTTAATATTTTTAATATTTATTATAGAAGAGAAATATAATTTGTTTTATTCTACTATATATAGGAATAATTTCTTTGATTTTATACGAGAGAGAAAGAGAGAGGGAGAGAAAATGTAACAATATTTAAATAATATAAAATCAAATTTTTTGTAAAAAAGTGAATCTTTCCAGATTTAATTAAAAATCAGAAAAAAACACGTTTTCCTTTTTTTCTTGTTTTTCTAACCCTTGGAAACATTAATAATAAATAATAATAATTATTAATCATATTTAATAATATAATTACTGGGCAAGAGTAGTGACACTCTCTTTAACAGAATAGTGGCATTTAATTTAATAGTTTTGTCCCTAACTTTACATTATGTTTAAATCATTTAGCAATCCGTTGTGTACGTTGCGTTAGACTCTGTAGAATGACTATAACGAATTGTTAATGGATTCAATAATTGAAGTTTAGTCAGTAATTATAATAACGCAACGTAATGTTATATTGTTTAGTAGGAACAATATTTGTTTTAACGAGGACGACTGTCGTTTTTGCCGATTCAGTCGCTTCTTTTTCTCAGTATAGATACACTAAGCTTCAACATAACCAAAATTTTGCATCATGTTTATAAATATGTATATATTATAACTGTTAATTGTTTATCTAATCTGCCATTTTGACAGCTTAAGATATCATAGCATATCATATTATATCACATATTATCATATCTTATCATATTATATCATATCATATCTTATTATATTGTGTATTTAGACACGATAGAAGTTATTAGCGAGTTTTAACCTGGTAAATATTAAGATCTTGTTCACAGAAAGGTTATCCGTAATCTTTTGCATGAGTTTCGGGACGTATTCGTGTCGTCCAATGGAAGAATTTCTTTTCTAATGGTAGAGTTCCTCTCCATTGAGCAGAGCGAATGCGAAATTTACAAAAAAAATTACAGACAACTTTTCTGTTCATGAGTATACACAACGTTAAATCTAAAGATGTATCTACTTTTTAAAAACAATAAAAATAGCGAAAGAAGGAAAATGTGAGATGTAAACTCTTTCGATTTTTTTTGAATTCCATTAAAACAACGCATAGAGAACGAGGAAGGACAGTTCCGTTCCATCGTTATGTCGATGCAAGATAATGGCTTGCGGTTAATTCTTTCAATCACATCCTATCACCGCTCATACCAGTTGCAATTCACTCCGTTCGATTCTCCCTGTACGAGGCAATAATCTACGTGACGCTGAAAAACCGCAGCGGATCGCGTGTCTCGCGACGTAGACGCAGGCAAAAGCGTGCAACGTAAGAAATTTATCCACTTAAACTAAAATGCCTAAACAAAAATTTAACGTAATATTTTCCGCAGTAAAACACATTCGTAATGTTAAAGTTCATGCGATATGTTCATGAGAAATAAATAAATAAGGAAAGGCTCTGAGATTAAAAAAAAACCAAATTATACGAGCAAAGGCCAGTGAGAGCCACGGTTTGGAAGAAAGTGCGCAAAATAAATATAAATATATTTTGTTTAAGAATATAATATGTGTTAAATGGTATTTATCGTTACACTGCATTTACGTAACATAACATAACAAACGTTTCGGTTAGCTTTTGGAGTTTTATCAGTGCGATAATGATGTAACGCACTTCGAGTGCAGTACATATGAATTTAAGCTGTAACAAATTTATACGTTAAGAAATTAAAAGTTCCATTAAAAGCGAGTTCATAAGAAATTTAATATTGAATATCGCAATTTTGCACATTTCACTTTATTAGATAGAAAAAATACAGATGACCATTATTTCAATGTAAAATTTCATGAAAAGTGATACCATCCAAATAAAAACTTACCGTTATAAACGTTATATATTAGGAAACGCGGCATAGAAGAAAGTATAATATTCACTACACCGTTTTTGTGTAATGATCGATTGTACGCCAGGAAACTGCTGTTTTATGCTTTGAATAGCATTCTAGTGAAACGTAACAAGGTAGTATAGCAAAATTTGTTTCGAATTAACGTTTATTATTTAGATAGCGAAATGAACATATAAAAACATAATTCTGTTCGATACACATAGTAAATTTATGAGTAGCTCTCTTCATGCGTCACTGAAAATACGCCTTTCGGGCACCCTGAAATATATGGTGTCCCAACTCGATTTCACAATCTTTCGTGAGGACGTAGAGTGGATTGAGATGGAAAAAGTCCAATACCATTTTGCGAAAATCGCAATAACGATCGAGATATTAATTGTAAGAAGTTTATGAATGATCATATATAATGTGGTAAAACAGTAGTGACGACATCTGCCATCGGCTGTTTATACATTAGATCAAACTGAATAAAAAGTCCTCTATTATTTTATTTTTTCAAGTAACCACGTAAATTTTTAATTACTAACTAAAGAAAATTGTTACACGATTTTGGGCGATAATGCATTAATCTTATTTAATTAATAATTAAAAATCTACGTGGTCATTTGCAAAATGACTTTTTGGTTCCGTTTAATCTAATGTACAAGTACACAAGGATAGATGTCGTTATTACAACTCATTTGTCATATCGAGCGTTATCATTTACAAATCTTCTTTAATATCTTCATAGTTATTACACAAAATTATATCACAATTATTATATCACAAAACGATCACAAAACAGTATAGGACTTATGTGTTCACCTTAATCCGTTCTATACTCTCATAAGAGATTGTGAAATCGAGATGGGACAGTCTGTATATATATTTGGTAAATAAACTCTTTAAATAAATTCGGCGTTAAATCGCTTTAAATAAACTTTTTAAATAAATTGTTAGCGAGCAGTGGGAGATGGATCAACGTTATGATCAACGTTATGACGATGCGGAAACGTAAAATTCACCATTTGCGTCACTGCGGATGCGGATCTGTCCGCGCGACAACTTGATTCCCATCGATTGACATCACATAAAATAATAATATCGCGGCAGCCATGAGCCTGGGTCTTTTTCACATGTATGTTAGGTAAATTGCCCGATACAATTGCGCAAGAGATTAGTATGCGTGCATACGTATAAAAAACCGATGAAAAACAGCGGTTAGATCGATAAAATCCGCGTTCACTTTCGTTCCGAGAAACATCGTGTCTGCACAAATTACATTGCGTTGGAGCAACAGTTGCGTTGATACACAGTTGCTGACCGCATTGCAATCATTGAATCAGTATCGAGTTGCTTCTCTGTCCCTCTGATGAAATAAGTTGAAATATGCACGAAACGTTAGGAACAAATCGACAAAATAGACTAAAAGGATATTTAGGGGACTTTTTTGTTGATATATTTTATATATCAACAAAATATATATAATAAATATAACAAAATATATATAATAAATATAACTTTTTTGAATAACTTCTTTCTGATTTTATCATGTTAGTGCAGAGATAGACTGTTAGTAGAATTTATCTAAACATAATAAATTTGTAATAGTAAACTTGAGAGAGTTTCTGGGATATATAAATAATACGTATAAAACAAAAGGACAATAAATTAAGACAGAGTGTCGATATGTTTGTTAGTTACAAAACTCTATAATAATAACTTTTATAATAACATTCTCTGCTTTTACAGCGTTTTAATTTGAAAGTCAAATTCAGCATCATTAAATCAATGTATTAAAATCAAAAGAAAATTATTTAATTTTAAATTAACATGAATATACCGTCTATCGATCATGCAATGAGATTTTCTGTTTTCTTATGGGATTTTGTGATAAATAAGAAAAGTCTCATCAGTATCGTCAAAAGACTGTCTCGTGTCATTCTTGAGATATGAGGTCTTTCCTCGAGTTGAAATTTCAATTTTACTTTCGAACTCAGTATTTCATTTAACGTCTACTTTGATACTCTGAAACCTTCATCAATTCCTTTTGATTCTATTCAATCTACTAGCTTTGCCGAGAAATTCTCTTTGGAACCTACAGGCGGTACTTTGTGCACTTTCAGCTATTTGTAGGCGTTGAGTAAGATTCTTTACAACATACAGATGTTAGAAAGTTTAGATTAAAAGTAAAGCTAAAATGTCAAAGTCTGGTATTCCGTATGTGTGGTAAGTTTGTAGCCGTATAATAAAAAATACTGGGCTTAGATGGCTCTAGGAGTATGTTGGTCAAGTGCTTTTTTTAGTATTTATCGTGAGTAGAACACAATGGATATGTATACAATATCGCGAAATAGTCCTTTTAGAACATAAGTTCTTTTTCCCCTTAAATGTAAGTTACATTTAAAATCGGAATAATATTATAGTTAAAAAATAGAAAAAAATTATTTTAGTAGTAGCAAAGTAAATTTGTGAACCTCTCGAAATTTTTGTATTAATATTCTCCATCTTGAGTGAATAAAGTTAAGCGACATGTTACTAGGAAGAAATTTCCTGCAAAGCTATGATATACTCTTTTAGAAAATAAAAGCAATTTTGATTTATAAAATGATTGAAACCGAGTATGGATCGAGAACGAATGAGGTAAATTTGGTCCATAATTAAAACCTGACTGAAGGGTTATGAAGACCTCCCGAAACTTCTAAACAGGATAAATATTTTATATGTGATCTTCATTTGTCCTGCACTATTAGGTAACTAAACTGGAGACTAAAGCAAAATAAGTGTTTTGCTCTATATTTGTATTTTGATTATTATAGAATAAAATGGTTAACAGGATCGTGGCGAACATTAATAGAAGAAGACTGCTTCTATCATGTTTGTACAGTCAGTCGCAACAATTAGTTGTCTGAGAAGCTGTAACTTCAAAATTCTGAAATTTCTGTGATAAGACATCTAACCTCGATCTCCCCTACGTATACATTAATTCATTAAAGCTTGTGGATAGACCAATGAAATTAACAAGAAAACTAGTCTATAGCTATAGGCTTTAATATATTAATTTTTCCATTTCTACTGAGGAAGGTTGGAATGAAGATGTTTGGTTGATATTTGGACATGTTCAACAGCCTATTTTTTATTTTATTCTTCGATTTCGTGAGTTCTGTTAACATTTTACTCATATTCTTATTAACTTCTTTTAATCTATATTGTTTGTCGTAAATGTTTAAATTCACAGTACTGTTTGTCTTATTATTTCCAACAGTGTTTATTAAATGAAAAAATCGAACGTGTTTAAACGTTACATATATGTCAGCATTTCTGAAGAGTTTAACAGCTCATTGAGGTAACTATTGCTTGCTCGATCGACTGGACGTTTGCTCGAACGGAGTTTCCTCGTCCAAGAGCACGGTCTCATTGGTCCCAGCACTTTTTTCTTCGTCAGTGTGCTCCACTCGGAAATGACCGGCGACAAAAGCGGCCGGGGGGAGAAGAAGAAAATGCGAGCCGACAAATACGATAATAGCGCGACATCTCGCATACCTTCCGACGCCGCGCAAGTTCAACATCGTTTTCCGCGTGTTACGACATCCCGCGACAAAAAGCACGTCGTTGCGCTTAACGACGAGGAGGAAGGGCGGAAAAGAGGGAGAGGACGTTAATAATGGGCTGAATAATGAGAAACGGAGAGATGTTTACGGATCGGCTCCGGCCGAGCGACGATCTCTTGTGCAACCGACAGAGAAAGGAGGAAGCCGAGTCACAGAAGCGATCGATGCAGGACCACCGATCTCGCCCCTGGCGGCACTACCACGAGGCACCTGGTCGCCTGTGAAACTGTCATATCATTCGCGAATCGGTTTTCCAGACAGAGGAAACGACACGATAATATAATTGCCCGGCCGCGGCGGGACCGCGATTCAGTCTCCGTCGCTCCGACCCGGCGAAACATGAAAGCCTACACGCGGAGGAAGCCGGTGGCCATGGTGCCGCTGCTGTTGATCCATCTGGTAAAGTCCTCCGTATCACGAGACATTCTTAACTCTTCATTAGACGCGCAACTTACGGATGTAGTTTAAAGGAGCCAATACCGATTGTGGTCCAAAACAACGTTGCGCCGGGAAAGAAGTGATTCTTCGTGCGGAAATAAGCCGAAATTGCGAAATAAAATTTTCTCGTACGGGTCTTAATTTTCGAGAAAATCGATATTGACAATTCGGTGAGTGCACTTGGCGAAGATGCAGTTTGTCACGTGGCACAGCTACGGCTATTGTGTTTGCACGCAACGTTCGGGTGACTTTAATGAGTGACTAAATTCGATAATGCTATCGTGTGTGCAAATTCGATAGCCGTAGCCACATAATAAACCGTATCTTTGCTAAGTGCATGCATACCCACTGGATTTTTAACATCGATTTCCTCGAAAACTAAGTCTCTCTCGTGCGAAATAATTTTACTCCGCACCTTCGACTTATTTTCGTACAATGAATCATCCCTTTCCCGGTGTAACGCCGTTTCGATCATAACCTTGTATATTAATTGTGTTTTCAAGAAAATTATATATCTTGACAAAGTATATATTTACAGTGGCAGATCAGGCATTGTAAATTTTGCGTAAAGATTTTGCGTAAAAACTTTCACCACTTGAAGAGTTAAGAGTGATTGCCTCTGGGAGATAAATATAAAATCAGGAAAAGAAAATGACGACGCGCGGGCGGTTGGGAAAAGCGATCGTACACAATGAATTTAATTAATCCCCGTCGTGGCGTGAATCGTGATATTTTGCAACAATACGAGCATTTTCTCGCGTGAAAAATGAAATGAATAACCAACGATAAACGCGCAAATGTGAGTGCTACAGCGAACGAACGGCGAACAAAAGAGTGACGCGTGTTTATGTTAACTTTTAATTAAAGCAATCAACTAAGGCTAGGTAAAAACCGGTGGGCTGCGACGTTAATTATAAAATATTACGCGAATCTCTTGTCTGTATTGATATTAATCTAATTGAAAGACATATCGTATTTAATTATATATGAATTTTATCTTATTTATATAAATAATTACATCGTTCTATCTACTTCCACCTACTTTCTCCCTTTCTCTCTTCCTCTCTCTTTTTCTCTTTTGGTATACAGAGTATTACCTTTCCTCCGTCCACTAAATAAATAGCGTTAATTCTTATGGCAAATTAAATCAGAAAGTCCTGAAACATTTTTTTCTATTATACTTAATGAAACAGTTATTTTTAAATAAATTGTAGGTAATTAGCGTCCTTTAGACAGGCGCATGTCTGTAAACCGCTCGTCTGATAGTGTACGTGAGCGCTTCGTGGCACTTTTATGGCGCTTTCACATCTACGCTCACAGACATGCGCCTGTCTAAAGGACGCTAATTAGCTACAATTTATTTAAAAATAACTGTTTCATTCATCAAAAGACGGATTTGATTAGCTGGAATTTATTTAAAAATAACTGTTTCATTAAGCATAGTAGAAAAAAGTTACTCAGGACTTTCCATATTCAATATTTCATAAGGATATAATTTTTCCTAAGGAATACCGCTATGTACTTAGTGCAGGGGGTAACAGGAGAAAGGTAACACCCTGTATATACACCTGTATGTACACTCTATATATACAAATATGAAATGTATATAATGAAAGAAATGATCGAATTGTCGTTACTCACACACGCGACATTCGTTTAATTACCTTCCAATGCGCGAATCGCTCACGTCAGTTGAATTGTTGTCAGTCAAATTGACGTTCATACAATTTATACATTTACACTGATAGAGTTGCCAATTAATGTCAACAGTTAATTAATATTTACAGTTAATGTGGCGAGCGAGCGACGCAGACATGGAAACGAAATTTCCGAACGTCGAGCGCTCGGCTCCCGGCGATATTATCCTAGAAGAGGTGATCATCAGCGGAAGCGGGAACAATACGCGAATAATCGCGAACGCAGTGGCGCAGAAGCCTTCGCAGCTCAGTCACGAAATCCTTTCGCTTTTGTCGAAGCGCGAGACACAGGAACAACGTTTGACTTCGGATCAGCATGCGGGCGAGTCGCGGGACGCGACGATCGACGTCCACGCCGAAGACGACGAGCACAATTTGGAGAAACTGAAGCACGTCGTGGCGAAGTACGAGCCGCAGAAGATCACCTCCGGGATAGCCAAGAGAAAAGTCGTGGTTGCGCCCATCGATATTTACGGTAAATAAAATGAGATAACTCCACCCACTCTTTCTTTTTCTTGCACACAATCTCGCTATTTTATATTTTTCATCTATTTGTATTTTTAATTTTGTTCTCACATTTTTTACATTTTATTTTTACTTTTTGTTTATATTCTTACTTTTCTCTACTTTTAATTTCTAATGTCTTGTTCTAATTTTTACCTTCATTTCGTTCATTTTACGTCATCTAATTGAAATGTTATTATACTATACCCAGGATTAATAATTAATTAATCAATTAAGTGTTAAGTTAAAAAATTAATAACTTCTTACTTAATGTAGTTAATTTTAAGTAAATTAACTTTTAGTTTGTAGTAGTTATTTTAAAATATATAAAATTTAACTTATTAATTTCCTTTTCATATATTAAAGTAATTCATTAATATTAAAATCATTGTTGCCTGCTTATTATACAGAATACAAAAATTAAAAATAATGCCAAATTTCTTTTCGTCACTTTTGGTGTTTTTTTTCTAAATATAATCTTAAAAACAGTCGGTATTTTCTTATAAAACATCACTTTTACATTATTTCACATAAATTTTATCTGCGATTAAGAAGTCAATTATGCAGAAAATATGTAAATATTGTTTTGTCTAATTGACGTCTAATTTTAATAAATGAATTTAATTTTAGCTTAACCTTTAATAGTATAAATTATTTTTTGTTAATGTAATCGTGTTTATCAAATTTTTAATTTTAATTTTAATTTTAATGTAATTTCTAACTTTTACCAAAATTAATTTTAATTAATTTTAATAAGCCATTGACTTTAACCTTGACTTAGTTAAAAAAATTAATTTATTCAATTCTAACTATAACTATGTATATCGTGTTCTGAAAAAGTTTTTCTAAAGAAAATTAATCAGTTTTCTCTCTCTCGACGAATAACGGAAACACAAATATTCGATATATGCGTCGCGGAAATTCATTCTCTCTCTCTCTATTTCTTTATATATATATATATATATATATATATATATATATATATATATGTTTGTATGTATGTATGTATGTGTGTATGTATGTATGTATGTATATATGTGTATATCCATACGCATTTCTTAGATACACGAGTGATAAACGACGGTAAGGCCGCGGAATCAACAACAACGGAGTCGACAACGGATCTCGATAATACTTACCACGAAGTACTGCGGAATGTATCTCACGAAATACCCCAATTGACGATGAACAACGCCGGCATAACATTAAGCCCGTACCCGTCCCAAGAGATGAAAAATTTGAAGCAAATTCCCACACTGGAAGCGACGATTCGCACGCTAACTGACGATGGAACGGAACAACCGTCGCACTCCAATATCGATCCTTCATACGCCCTGTCTGCTTTAAAAAAAAAGAAGCTGTTGCTTAAGAAGTACACACAACCGAGCTACACGATCACGGCGTCTCCCCGAGCCTCATCAGACGAAGAATCGAGACTCGACGAATCTACTGCTGATATCAACGAATCGACAATATCCAAGGAACATTCCCACGTGGTGAACGGAAATCCGAAGCTGAGGAACGAACCATCGACCCTATCATCGTTGAATGTTTCTCTCGATCCAACGGGTGAGTCGGGAAACCATCGCGAATGGAATGTTGAAGATCCTTCTTCGCAAATCCCCCTGTCTCCAAAATCTCCAACTGTTCTACAATCGAGCAATCATGTCCTCAACGCGGACAACTTGAATAAGAAGCAGCCGAGCCTCCAAACCGTTTTCAACAGTCTTCACTTACCGTTGAAATACAACAAAGTGCCCAGACCGTTCTCCATATCTGTGATAGATCCTCCGCAATTGCCCAACGCGGCTACTAACATCAAAAATGTAGCGACAGCATACAAAAAGCCGAGCTCTTCACTGACAGACGTCACGCACCAGATCGTCCACCCCGCCAGTACCGTTCTGCCGTTTGTCCTTCCGACTGAGCAGTTCAGCACGCCTCTTGCGCGTCACTACGTCCCGATAAAACGCGGGAACCACGACTTCAAGTCGAATGGGATTTACACGACAGCGACGACCTTCAATGCGAAATCCCCAGGTGAGGGGATCGCTGTCTCGCAGAAGCCAGCACCTTATGCAAACGCAATCGACACCACAAAGATCCCCGTGGTAGCCGTTAATGGCCATCAGAGTCCGAATTATTATTTCGTCACGGAGAACCCTATGGAGCAGAAGACTGTAGCGACCAGCTTCGCGACGACTTATATTCCCAGTCAACCACCTGTCACGCGTATTCTGCAGCGACGGAAGGAACCACAGGACGTCGCCCACAATACGGAATTCGTGTCCAGAGTCGCTTCTAGCGACGACAAGACTAACCTGAACGCGAATCCCGCCATCGCGTTGTACAACAAATTCGCAGGTTTGTACTCGATACCCACAACCGACGTACCCAATGTACTGCACGCGTCACAGGCGATCGCTCAAGACTACGAGAACTTTAAGCAGCCTTCGTTGCTTGCGCAACAGGCTTCCGCTCTTCCTTACAAGACTCGGGGAGCCATCTCCTTGAAACCTATTCCGCCTGCATTGCTAAAACCCCGGCCGATCGCTTCGGCCAAACCACTCGCACCATATTTTGACTACAGCTTGTTGCTCCCGCAACAACCAGGCGCAGGAAAGCTCATTGGCGAGGGTGGCGAAAAAATCGTCGGAAAGAGCGAGCCGTCTCGCGTTGGAGACAAGATCGAGGGCGACACTGCCAACGATAAGAGCACTCTCGGGAATTATCAGACTCAGATTAATCACGGCGCTTACAAGATTCACGAAGATGTGAGGGCAACGCCGAATGCCCATGAGATTCACGAGACGCCGAGCAAGCGGAAGCAGAGTCATAACGAAGATCCTTATTATCAGCGAAGTCGTGATGATGAGCGCGAGGACGAATATCGGCGACGTCAAGATAAAAACGACGGTGAGGACGGCGGATCTAAGAACGTCCGCAACGAGAACGACGAGGAAGACGCTGGTGAGACGCGAGACGACGAACACAAGACCCGCGAGAACAAGGACAAAAATGACGATAATTATCATAGATATGACAAGTTCAAATACGATCGAGATAATTCTGAAGGAGAGCAACGTAAGCAGCAACATAACGGTGCTGAAAGATACGACGGCGAGGAACGTCCTCGTGACAAATACGACCGCGATATTGGTGTCAACCATGAACTTACCGATGGTTTACGATATGACGAGAATGATGAGGAGTATCGCAGCGATCGTTACGAACAGCAGAAATCAGCGCGAGATGGCCGTTACGGGGAAAAAAGCCGGCGAGATCGCGAAAAAGAAGAACATGAGGACGACAGTGCTACTGAATTGGTTGCTGGACGCGCTGAAGACCAGCGTGCTCGTGAACAGCATGGAAAGTACCAAAAGATACGAAATAACAACGGCGACAAGCGTATATATTACAGTCACCTAACTAGCCCAACAGATTCTCTTCGTCAAGCTCAGCAGAAGGACGAGGAATACGGCGAGATTAAACCCAAGCACGTCCACGAAGAGTATCAGCAGCAGAAGCGTGTCAAGGATGATTACCGTGATCTTAAACAGGAGGATAACGGAAGCAAGGGTCACGGTAACGAGCAAGAGCATGGTGAGACTCAGGATCACGCACATAAGGAGCATCACGATGAGAAGAAACACGGGGAAGATCACAAGTTCGAGGCGGGCGATGGCGGAGAGCACGAGGAAGAACACCATAAGCACGAAGGGGAGAAAGGTGACAAGGTGAGTTATCCGTTTAAGAAAGCTGTAAACAGAATGCAAAGCGTTAACTTTATTGAGAAGAATATTTTCAGTATTTATAACTATAATTATACGTAGAGAAATAATTGCTGTAAATTATGACTAAGAAAAGTATTCTTTTTTGTTAAATTCTACTGTGATTTTAGTGAAATTAATCTTATATGTATATTACTAATACTATCTTCATGTTAAAGAACAATGAGAAAATTTGATTGAGATAAAAATAATTATAATTTTAGTTAGATCAATTATTTATTTTTTGGTATAAAACTGCCGACAATTAACACTTCGTGTCTTGTGCCTCCAGCCAAATAAAAGTGCTCACACAGTATTTATGAGATACATATTTCAATTTTTGTAGATAATACCGGAAGCTTCATTAATGATGTTATAAGAGGGAAAATAATCTACATTGTATGTATTTTTAACAAAATATTTATTTCAAAACTCACAAAAACAACAGAAAATTTAATTTTATCTAATAACATATTATAAAATATATCCTAATTATTTAAGAAAAAATGAATTATATAAGATAAAAGTACCAATGCCTGGACACGCACTTAATCCTGGACATTCTTATTGTTTTGGTCTTGAAATATAAATATTTAAACTTTCAACATAAAATATATATGCAAATATTAAATATGTAAGAATGTCTGGGATTAAGTACGTATCCGAGAATTGGTTACTTTTATCTTACCTCTCAGATAAAGTACAAATATTGGACATTAATGATTGTCTTTTATCCGATTAAAATGACATGTTTTAAAAAATACATACACCGTAAAAAATTTGTAATGAATTTAACACATTTCATATGTTCCGATTTATCTGTTTTAATCTTTGTGTTAATTTAATACAAGGCAAAAATGTAAATGAATAACAAATAATATGCCGAAAATCAACATTAATTTTGATCAACCATGTTAATTACTTCTAAGATTGACTGAAAAACACATCAGTCAAAAGCCGAGACACAAAACTATTTCGGGTTTTGACTAAAGCACTTGCTTATCCCGCATATTGACTAGCCAATCCTAGAAGTACCCGTGCTATGTATTTTGACTATACATATATATTTTACTTATTTCAACATTGTTTTAAATTAATATTTATTACTTACAATGTTACGCATTAGATAATAATATGAATGTATAAGATAATTTTATTCAATGAATAGTAAATTTATGAGTGACTAAGAGATTTATGTGTCACTAAAAATACGATACTTAGGGCCAGTTTTTCAATTATAGTTTAAACTTAGATTTTTATTTAAATTCTGTTTAAAAAAAACAAACGTATTGTTAGAATATAGTTTAAACTTGAATCCAAGTTTAAATTGTTATTGAAATACCGGTTTCCTTAATGATAATACTATCTTTGTCGGAATAGAACGTCGGATTTATTTCACATCGATTTATTTTTGATATTTGAGACGATTTGGAGAATCGTCGGTGAATTACGTTTCGATGGTTTCGTTGCAGGGCTACAAAGTCTGGCATGAGGATGAGAAAGCTGCAAAAGGACACCATGACAAGGAACATTCCAATAAGGAATATGACGAAAAAGTTGGTGAAGAAAAGAAACACAATGAAGAGAGTGGATACCATGAGGATCATAATCACGATGAGAAAGGAGAGAAGACGGCCGAGTTTGGTGAAAAGGGCGAACATAAGAAAGGACACAGCACAAAGGGAGAGCACTCGGTGCACAAGAAGGTAAGGTGGTGTGGATAACTGAAAAATAAAGGATATTACACTTATTTCTGTTCGTTCCACAACGTGAAAAAGTCACGTTTTATCAAGATTTTTAAAGTGTTTAATCCAATTTTGTTTATAAAAATTCTCAACGTATTAACGTATTGGAAAAACTGAAATTAATTAAAAAGTTTTAAGTGTTAACAATGCTTATAATTGTATTGAGGAATATAAAAGAACATTCTTAACTGAAGGATTAAAAAGTTGAAAAAATGAAGGATTGAAACAAATATGTACAATATGTACGAATTAGAAGTATTAATCTTCATCAGGGAATCACTGTTTTCATTGTCAAACGTATGACGTTCAAAAGCTTGAAAATTGCTGAGTGTTAGATAGGAGTCGAATTCTGAATAATGATTGTGACGTGAGAGAGATATTCAACGATCAAATTCAGTGATATTGAGAGAATTCTGCGGAGAATAATATAAAAAATATTCAACGCGTTAATAGTAAAGTACATGAACCAAATTGGATAGATGATATAGTAGTAGACTTAGTAAAAGTTAGTTGTATTGATATATTCCACTGTTTTCTTTTATTAATATAAACGTGGA
This sequence comes from Odontomachus brunneus, assembly GCF_010583005.1. Taxonomy (NCBI): domain Eukaryota; kingdom Metazoa; phylum Arthropoda; class Insecta; order Hymenoptera; family Formicidae; genus Odontomachus; species Odontomachus brunneus. The sequence goes on along the minus strand of NW_022639525.1, from coordinate 1,193,153 downwards.
AAAATGCTAGGCCTGATTAGAAACAAATGTAATCAGTCTTTATATTATAAACTGAAAAAGTGCGATAGAAAAATGCCTTGCTGATGTTCGCATCATTACAAAAAATAGTTGCTAACATAGTAATAATCATTATAGAGTCGAAATATATGTTATTATCATGTCGAAGTTATCATATAACACATATAATATAAAACAAGAAAATTATTTTTTAAAACGACTTTTACGTTTTACATGCATACATTATTTCTTATAAAATAACAACTTTATTTCGTATGAAATAAGAAAAAGAGATAATCAGTATCTTCTTGTAAAATTAATTGCAAATATAAGCAAACTGGACTGGTAATGTGGCTTCTATTGTTCATTGTTTAATATAATTTTGGTTTTAGTTTCAATGAGCTTTGGAATAATTTAATTAGAGAATAAGCATTTTTAAGTTTCTTACTAAGAGACCAAATAGGACTCATCGTTTAAATTCTTCCATTTCTTAATTTTTTCCAGCAATTTGTTTGAATTTTTAAAATCAATTATCGAGTCTTTAAAATGTGTTTTTTGAAATGTTTTCTTGAACAGATTATGAGCATTTTACTAACACTTTAAAGTATTTGATTAATTTGGACGTTTCCCCGACATAATGGAGACTTTGTTATGAGCAAGCCCGGATTCAGCGGGTTAGAAACTATGGAGAAGCATAACTTTTTCATGTACCACTCGTGGAGCAAGAAACGACATCTTTTTAATATCTTCTCCTTTCCGGAGAATAAAAGACCCTCAATCACATTCTCGATGTATGGCCGTAGGACGAGTACGAGAAGAAGACGGTGTTCTTCGATGAGTTCCACGACGACGGCGAAATGGAGAAGCACGGCGAGCACCATCTCGAGCACAAGTTGGAAAAGGGCGGCCACGAGAAGAAGGCGCACCACGACATCGTGGATCACGAGGAGAAGCACGGCAAGCAGCAGAAATACGAGAAGGGCAGCCATCATCACGAGGACGATGGTCATAAAGTCCACGAAGGCCACGACCATCATTACGATCACGATCACAAGTATGGAGAAAAGGGGGGCCACGAACACGGGAAGAAATGGAGCTTCAAGAAAGGCGACGATGGCGGTCACAAACACAATCGCTGACCCTGGGCGGACCTGCCACGAAGGAGACAGTAGTTTCGCGATGCTCGCGATTTCGGACATTGACCGGTGCTCAGGACAGATCGATGCCGCGTGTCGAAATTATCGTCGGTGTCAGTTAATGTTGGACATTAGTCGACTAGAACTTTCACTGGCTAAAATAACACTGGTCAACAGTCATTTTGCGCCAGAGATAAAAATCATCAATTCTTACCAATTTTTACTTACTAAATTCAAATGTAGCAAACAAAATATCCCATTGATAACAGTTTTAGAGATATACAGCAATAGATTATTATACATTTTCTTTTGAAATTAATATTAATATTGATACTAATATTAATATTAATATTATAAGAATATTAATACATTAATATTAATATAATAATATAATATTAATATATTAATATTTTCATGGTGAAACCATCTTATTAGAGCCATTTCATTACTGCGAAAATTGTATTATTACCCTGTCAAGGCTGTTAGCAAGTACCTTGTGTAAATTTGCTTCAGTTTAGCCACGAAGGAGACACGAAGGTTTAACTTAAGAAGAGATAACGTTTTATTTAAAATCTTATTTAAAATGTGTTTCTTTTACTTAACCTTGTGTTTTAATCATTGTTAATGGCATTGTTCTGCAAGCAGAATAGTAATATGTCACACAAGTGATATTAATAGAAGTGATTATATTTGTTATATTTGTGATGAATTTACTTTAATCAGGTTAATGCCATTGATTTATAAAGTATACAAATTACATTTCGGATGCAAAAAGTAGGAGATGATGATAAGATTTGAGCTCCTTATATTTGTTATAAAATTTGTATATATATCGACTTTGCAATGAATTTGGTTAGAGGGTAAAAACTAAGCTACTGCTTTCTCAAAAATTGTTGCGAATTAAAATTTTTATTGTTATTTTCTTGTTCAAAGCGTTTGAATTATGTAAAAAAATATACCAGAAGTGTTCGACACAAGCAAGAAGTTAAAAATTATTGCCCAATATTATCGCAAAATCAACAACCAAAGTTAATCAATCATCATATATATAAGAGAACTCCAAAAAAATATAAAATATTATCCGAAATTCTCTTATGATATACCTCAAGAGGATTCTTCAAAGGGAAAATATCCTAACATAAAAAAAGAATTCTAGTTACTAGATGTTATTTCCATATTTTAAGTGAAAATTTTTTTTTATTTTTTTTTTAATTTGTAATGATATTTCTTTTCTAATGAAGAAACATAATATTATGTTTAGAATATTTTTCTTTTAGTTTTAGAAGAATACTTTTAAGGCCATATGTAAGAAGGTTCCGCTAAGGATGAAATTTTTTTTAGTGATATATACGAATAATTTGATCGATTGATAAAATTAATTATTAATCAGTATATAATGCTTTATTTGATCTTATACTGATTAATCATTAATTTGATCAATTATTAAATTATTCGTGATTACATACATGACAGTTGATTAATTTGATTATTGATTTGCCGATTATTTTAGTCATCTAAATTTTAATCGATTAATAACCAATTACGCGATCAACACCAATACTGGTGTTAATTGCGTAATCAAGACGTTGCACTCTTTGTTACATTTTTTAAGGACTTCACGTACTCGGAAACTATCATTGTAATCTGCACGCATTGGTTCTTATCTCAATCTAAGTTTCGTTTTGACGACAGACTGATTTTGTTTCGAATAGCTACTCGGATATCTGAAAAGTCCGTGCCGCTTCGAGTACTGCGATTTTTTCTTTTTACTGAAGTGAAGAACACTCGATTTATTTGAACATACTTGTTCCTCAGGTGAATTATAATTGTTGCCTTTCTATGCGAGTTAAACGCGCTTTTGTCTTGATTTGTTTGGATTTTATGAGTAAAATATTATAAGCGTAAACATAATAACAAAAACTCTCTTCGCGTTACGTTGCGGGAAAAGAGAACCAAATGCTACAAAAACTTTAAAACTTATTTGCATCGTCTATACGTTGAAAAAGGAAAAGAATGGAATTTAATTGAATATACAAATTTCGGCGATACTTTTTTACTATTCTAATACAAAAATGTAATAATGGCAATATACATCATATTTTATTATCATTATTACTATATATCACTAACACTATGATAGTACTTTTACTACAAAAATAGTTTTATTTCACAATTCAGTTATAGTTCACAAGTATCAGATTTATTTTTTCTCAGTATAGGAAAAAAGTTGTTTAGAGTCGGAAAATAGTTTAACGATTATAATAAGGAAATTTTCGTCGAAAAAAAAGCACAAAATGACCAATAATTGTGAATGTTGTTGGTATTCTTGTTAACCAAAAAGGATCTAGCCAAGTGTGCGAGATAACAGAATAATTAAATATTTCTAAATCAAATATTTGAAAACGTGAAATACTCATGATAGTTCGTAAGGAGTATTCTCTTTTTACTTTACATAGAGAAACAGTAAATATTTATTTATAGTAGGTATTGATAACGCATATTTATTTATACTAATATACAAAATATCTTTTTAAATAAGAAATTATACATTTTCTTAAAACATTTTCTAAACTAAGAAAACCTTAACTTTTCATGTGAGCAATTGTTTATTCTATTTAAATAAAAGAGAATTCAGATGTAAATAATGTATCATTAGTAACCACCAAGTAAATATTTATTACCTTTTAGATATTTTTTCTCTCAGTATACATACATTGAGAAAAAAACGGTTCAATCGACAAAATCGACAGTTACCGGCCATCAAAAAAATATTGATTTTTATTGTTATTTTCTTGTTCTGGGCGTTCGAATTACGCAAGAAGCATATCAAAAGTGTTTGACACAAATAAAAAGTTAAAAATTACTTCCCAATGTAATCGTCAAATTAATAACCAAAGTGAACTTACTATATCGACGTAACTTATTGTTGCATTAACATTTATTTTGTCAAATAGACCAAATATTTCTTTAATGAACGGTGATCGCCGATTTTGTTGATTCAACTGTTTTTTCTTAATATAGAAAAACCATAAAGTCAAGTTATCCAAAGCATATACTTTTTCGATAATCTACTATATAAGAATATCATAATAGAAAGTTTCGATCAATCAGTTATAATAGAAGTATCATACGTTATACACGTGGCGCTATAGATTATATCATTATCTAGTTTCAGTTAAGTGAGAAAGAGAAGAGTGATCGAAATATCGCAGAAGAGCACTAATTGAGACGGAAATATTGATTAGCCTGCGAGCTGAGTTTTCACAAAGCTCGGAAAAACTCGTATGAGCTTTATTGTAGATAAATCTGTGTTTTTCTGATTCATTGGAGGAAATTCGCTCGTAGGTCATTCGATTAAATCACGACGCGTGGTTGCATGTGTGCAAATATGTGTGTGTATGTATGAATATGTATATGTGTGCGCAACGCATGTGAAAGGAGAAGAGAAAAAGAGTGTGATACAATAAAAATTTTTAAATTAACATTAATCTGTCAATATAGAATATTTAATTTTTGGGGCAGAAATTTCATAAGAAATATTCCCTAAATTTCTTAGAGTGAAATTCCATTCGAAGAGTGAAGTGACTATTCAGTCACTCATATACATTGAGAGAAAAAAATATCTAAAAAATATCTAAAAATATTTACTTGACAGAGATACTGACAGCATATTTATTTAAGTCTAAAATGTTTTATTTAAATAGGGTAAATAATTACTTTTCATGAAAAACTAAGGTTTTCTTTTAAGGTTTTAAAAAAATATATAAATTTTCTTATTTAAAAAATATTTTATATTAGTATAAGTAAATATATATGTTAGTATATATATTTATCAAATAAATCTTTAATATTTTTTATTTATTTTTTTTCAGTGTAGAATAAAATTGAATCATTGAATGATTATTTTCACTCAAAATTGAAAGATAAATATGATGTACTTTATGCTCACAAAAATATATTCACTTAAATCGATTGAAAGATTTGTTCATTTGAATCCACTCTAAGCTTGAACAAAACATTCACTCTTGTGATTTCGAGTAGTAGTACTTTTATAATCGCTTTGAGTGAAAATACCGTCATTTTCCACTTGTTTTGAGTCAGATTCTACCTTAAGTAATTTAAAGAGTGACATAATTATGTGTGCCATTTGTCGATTTCATTAATCCGTTACATTTCTCACTTTTAAATAAATGTTTTATATGTATTGGTGTAGAACAGAATTTACTTTGAGAGATACAGCTCTTAAGATCGCGAGAGAAGAACATTGTAGAATGAAATTTCTACACACACAAACCTATCCTGTAGATAGACCGGTTATTGAAATGACGTTCCCTAATGAGATCTCCGATGGACGGCGCGTTTGTCAACGATCGCCTTCGATTAGGAAGTGACACAATTAATTGGCAAGCAATACCTCGCTATTGTGCGCAATTGGCGGTGACGACGTTTGACTTCGCTGAAAATGCAATTTCCCCGTTACATTCTGTCAGACCCTCACCATCTCGCTTACGTTTCCGCCATAAACGCGAAAGTGGTTCCGTTTTATGTCACGTTAGAGGGATTAATATCCACATGGGGATGTGGACGAGAGACCGATGGTGGAACAGCGCCATTTACGTCTCTTTAGCGCCCCGTCGAGAAAGAGAGAGAGGGGACACATTAAAAAATTCCTGTCTCCCAGTTCGTTCCGGAGACTATCTGAGAAATTCTCCAAAGCAAAGACGTTTGACAGAAGACGATCGTAAGAATTAATCGCGCATTTTCTTTATCAGCGCTTTCTCTACTCTATTCTACTTTATTTCTCTCTTTCTTTCTCTCTCTCTCTCTCTCATCCTTTGCGAACCGATAACGCACCACCAGTTTCCACGTCCGAGTACAAGTATCGATCGATCGTGCGATATTAAGGCCGGGAATCACCGGGAAGAATTTCAGTGAGAGAGAGGGAGGCGAGGGAATGAGAAGTCGAGGAAGTGAAAGAGGGTGAGGCAAGAGAGAAAGAGAGAGAGTCGCGAATGCAAACGACAGACGATTTACAGCCCGCGTTTTATTAGAGGCGCTATCAGTCTCTTTGGCAGCGGTGATTGAAGATCTCTACTGACGCGAGTTAATATCGAAGCGTTGTTAAAGATCAAGATGATAACGATCTGTCTATCCATCCGTCTGTCCGTCCGTCCGTTCATGTCGGAACGTTCCGATAACAGCCGCGCCGTCCGTTCCGCGTTCTGATCTGCGTTTAATCCACGTGGGAATCGAACAACGGCTCCTGCTTGTGCCCGCTTGCGTAATAGTCACGTATCGAACGTGTTATCGGACCGATTAGCGCGACGAACGATAGATTTGAATCCGTCACCGTCGGCACAGCTTTCCTTCTTCTTTTCCTCCGCCCCTATCCTGCTCGCAGCCCACGCAGGAGAAACGCGACGAATCGCCCGATTAATCCAGCTGAGAAAGCAGTCGGGCGTTTGCTAATTGAGTTCCGCATTAAATCTCCAAGGGTGAGGAACGTACGTGAAAAGCGCGTGCCGGAAATTGCGCGATGTTGCTTATTGCAAAAATTATTTCTCCCTCGCTCGTTATTATTCAAGACAAGTCACTCGCTTTAAGTCGCCAATATCGAGGGAAATCTTGACATAGAAAGAAAGAGAGAGAAAGAAGAAGAAGAAGCGAAGCGTGAAACGCAATTTTTTCCGGCGATTTGGAATTCGTTAAATGTAGGAACGCTTGTGAGACGTGAAATCTGTTTTTTCTAGTTGTATCAGGTTGTATTTTTTGCCTTTGAGTAGGAAAAATATAAATATATATTGAGCGAAAAATGTTTGGATTGTACTATAATCATATAGAGAAATAATTACTATAAATTATGATCTAGACAACCATTTTTTAATCAATTGTACTATAATTTTATAATAATAATAATAATATTATATGCGTGTTACTACTATTATCTTCATGTTGAAACAATCAAAAAATATAGTTAGGATCAAATTGGGCCTAATAATAATAAAAATGAAAAACGGACGTATAATATAGTAAATATTTCTTTATATGATTATAGTTACAAATATCAAACATTTTTCTTTCAGTATACATTTCAGTATACATTTATTTCAGTATACAGATGTGTTTTTAAGTAATGTAAAATATTTTAGGAATTGATTTTTTATTATTTTATGAAGAAAAGTTCATATCAATTTATGATCTCAAAGTCCTCGTTTTCAAAGATATACAGAGTATCAAAAATTGTATATAGTATTTTGCAGAAACTAGCAAATAAATTTTTTATTAGTGCCGTATTACAACTGGAAAACATATCTAGTTAAAAAAATGGAACTTTTAAAGTAGATAATTAAAATAGATATCTGAAATAAATTTAGAATATAGATTATGTATATCCTGCATTTATATAAAATCAGACTCATTAAAATATTGAAACACAAATATCTTCTAAACTAATAGTTTTATCGATACCTGTTAAAAATACTTTTTTGCAATTAATGCAACAATATAAATCTGTAAAAAGATTTTATTCCATCCATGATATATTCATACATTCCATATATGTACCATACATTCCATAGTATATAAATCTGTGAGGTAATAATGCACTACCTGAATTCCGTTTCTATGCAATTGACTTTTTACAAAACAGTGACTACACTGAAAGAAAAAAATTAATCTAATTAAAATTATAGTTACTTTGAAGTCCAATAGTATTTTTCTTTTTAGTAAAATAGTTTTTAGCAATAACAGACATATAAGATTATTATAACTATTAAAATTTGATAAAAAAATAATTTTCTTCGTTATGATTTATAGTAATTATTTTTCTAGGTGATCATAGTTACAAATATCAAATATTTTTTTCTCAGTGTATAAGTAAAAAATGAAGGTAATACCCTGCGTATTTATTTACTTAAGGTTGATAAAGAAATCTTTTTTCGTTTAGAAGTTATTAAGAAAAATGGTAATTTCATAGAATTCATTGGTAATACATTGTACTTGCGAAACGAAGCTCTTGAAGCTATATGTTGATATGTATTTTTCTTCATAAAATAACTTCAAAATTTTATTCTTAAAATATTGGACAGCATTTAAAAAACACCCAATAACGCAACGTTGAAGGGAAAAGGAACGAAATTCTAGTGCAGCATTAGTTCAGCTAAAAGGAACAGACTTCTGAGCATACGACCGCTTTGTGTAACCGCACATGCGTCCGTATATAATTGTATGTTCGATATGAAATCTGTGTCATCTCGGCACGCGTGTCTGCGAATCTCCTTTCTGTCTCTTCCACGAATCAACTTCGACACAAGATACGTTCATTCTGACGTCGCAGAGGAGAAGCTAAATTTACTCTTTATTGTTTCTCGATAGAGGAACTGATATACGTGACATTTTCCTCGCGTGACGCATCGATGCATGAATATCATTCAAGTTTATTAGAATCGCTGTCGCAAAAACGGCCAGCAGTCGCGATAAAACGCGATACTGCGATATTATAATATTACAAAAATGTTACGAGTACCCTCATTATTCGTGTTTGAATCAGCCGACTCTGAAGTATACTTGTGTACTATACATTGCAACTCACTAAGAACCAACGTGGTGACGAACGTGGGAAACGACTTTCTGCTGTAGATCCATAAGTTACGGACGGCCTACACAGTTTTTTCCAAGCTCTTTCCCGTATCGATTAGATAGTATAAATTCTGGGTATTCGAATATTCCAGGTAACCGAATCTCTTTCGGGTATTACTCCGTTACCCAAATATATAGTTCTTCATTCTTATTATCATTTCTTCTTACTTATTCTACTACATATCCTACTTTTTATTTATTCTACTGTATATATAAATTATTCTATGCATAAAAGTATTAGCCCACCAATGACAAGGCTCAATTTCTGGAACGTTAATCACAAAGTGGGATACGTACTCCACAATTTTTTTCAGCAATTCGGTCTTGCTATTAAAATTAAAATTTTATATTTTTACCGCGTTCAAATAATTAAAATTAATTAGAATATCAATTTTATTTATTAAAAATACATTATTATATAAGCAAAACACCACAATTTTTAGACTTACAAACAAATTTTCAGTTTTGTGAATTTTCTTCTCTTCTTTTTACGACAAATATAAATGTTTGACTAAACTGAAGTGGGTTAATGGGTAATCACAAAAATTAGAATAACTAAATAAACACAATAGATTCATATGAATGTTGGAACTTTGAAGAATATCTCAATATAAGCTGAAGCTGCTTACCTGTGACCTGCAGACGTTCACAAGGTGGGAGAGGGATAACGACTTTTTGAGAGCCAAAACAGAAACTCAACTGAAAGCTGTTAAGAACTTGGAGCCATATTTATCATTACTGTCACTGTTATTAAACAAAATGTACCGCTTGGAATACGGTCATACTCCACCTCGTTATTCCTGGGTTAAGATAAGATTAACAAACAGCAGATCTTCTAAGGAATATTTAGGAGTTATACTTAGAATATGTTAAAAGAAAATATGACATTTTAATTTCGTTAATATACTTAACATTTGTATATTTTAATATCTACGTACATCAATACCTTAATATTTATATTAACGCAGATCGACAAGAAGAATATATTTATACAAAGGTAAACATATGAGATGCTATTCGAAAGAAAGGTTTTCGTGAGACTCCAAGTATTTGGATACTTGAATATCCAGTTATTCTTATTGTTATTTCTTTCTATTGATTAGTATTTATTACTATTATATATATATATATATATATATATATATATATATATATATATATATATAATATTTCTTATTTTTAATTTATTATTTATAAGTTAGTCTATATAAAAGTATTACTATATGCATAAAAATATTACTAAAGTAAAGTCAACAAAAAATATATATTTTATAAAAAATATTCTTTGTTAAGTTTATATTAATAGCTTTCTATACAGATTGTCGAGGGGTATATATTTATGTGAAGACAAATACATATAATGTCATTAAAAAAATTTTCTTTAAGTTCAAGTATCTGAGTATCACACTTATGAAATTGGTTACACGTGCGTGTAGTTATTATCCAGTTATTCCAGTTAATATACAGTGTGTCCCACAACTGGTAGAACACCCGTTAGGGGTAGGTAGGGGATGAAATTTGGAACTGAAAGTTCCTCTTTCATTTTTGGATCCAATAATTAGTTACTGAGATATTAAGTAATTAATTCTGCCAATCCCTTAACGCCCCGAGTGAGTGCTCAGAACCGTATGACGCCGTGGACTCCTCAGGTGCCTTGTTTTTCTCCTCTTTTTTGTATCACAGAGGAATAAATATGGATGAGTGAGTGAGTGGGTGTTTGGATGGGTGCCTGACCGGGGCTAGAGGTGGCAAGTTTTCAATGTGTGGGTGTAATGTATGGGTGTTTTTGTATGCGGTTATGAGTGCATGTATAATTTGAATGTTTTTGGTGCGAGTGGGCAGAGTGCTTGCACTTTATGTACCGCAGGTACGTAAGAAGGAGAGCATATATGATACATTTCCTTCGAGTGCGCGGATGACTTGAATGTTTTCTGTATGTCGATGACGTAGCGTATAGCCTTCACGGCTGAAGAAGTAAAGCGCGGCATCCTATGGGTTTCGGGCTTCACACTAACTGTATGTCGATGATTGAGTATCGTGAATAATTTTAGTGTGTGTGCACAAAAAGAGGAGAAAAACGGACAAGCAGGACCATTGAGGAACGGTGTACTACGTTCCTGAGCGCTCACTCAAAGCGCTAAGGGATTGGCAAACTTAATTAATTAATATTTCATTAACTAATTGTCGGATCCAAAAATGTAAGAGGAACTTTCAATTCCAAATTGCACCCCCTAATTACTCTTAACGGGTGTTCTACCAGTTGTGGAACACTCTGTATAGTTATATTCTTATTGTTCTAGTTTACAGGGCGTCTCAGACTTCTCTGCAATTTTTGTGGGAACGTAGAACGGATTGAAGTGAACACAAAAGTCTTATACCGTTTTACGATATTTGCAATAACAGTCGAGATATTAATTAAAGAAGATTGGTGAATGATAACGCGCGATATGATAGATGAGCTGTAATGGCGATATATGCTGTTGTATGCTCGTACATTAAGTCAAATTGAATAAAAAAAACTCTCTTTTCCTTTATTATTTTGTAAATAGTAGATTTTTAATTATTACTGAAAAAAAATGTTACATGATTATACGCGATAATGCACAAATCTTCTTTAATTAATATCTAAAAATCATTTGCAAAATGATACAGGACTTTTTTGTTTAGTTTGACCTAATATACAAGTATACAACGGCAGACGGCGTCATTACAGCTCATATTATATCGCGCGTAATTATTCACCAATCTTATCTAATTAATATCTTGACTATTATCGCAAAATGGTATGGGCTTTCACCTCAATCCGTTCTACGTTCCCACAAAAATTGTGGAGGAAAGTCTGGGACACCCTGTATATCCAATTCAAGATTGGATACCCATGCAGAAATGTCTAGTCTATATTGACAGTATAAATATCAATCTCTTTTTTAGTAGAAAAATATTTTTAGTAGAAAAATGTTTACATTATCATCGCGCGAGCACACGATTGCGCGTCTCTCGTACGATTCAATGTCCACATAAATATGCAAATTCGCGACGACCGCGACCGGTCGGCAGCACGGATTCTCTACTTCATCTCCCGACGAATATGCGAACTTTTTCGGACGAACTTTTATGATGACGGCAACAACGACGGGCGATGAGGATGCTGGCAACGGGTCCCCGGTTCGTTTACGAGCGGTTTAGCAGAGAAAATCTCGCGGAAACCCCGTTGACAGAGCCACATGCGGTTGATGCGTGCGTATCCACCGTGGCGACGCCCCATAAACGCTTAACCGCATCCCGCGGATTTAGCCCGAGGCATCCCCTTGCCTGCCTAGAAGCAAGCAGCACGGCTTATGGGAGAACTTTCGTCCAGAAGTGTCCCTCGTATGTGCGGATATCCCTCACTCTCTCATTATTCCAGTCTGCCCGCATTGAGAAAAAAGTGTCTAATATCTGTAACTATAATAGCATAGTGAAAGAATTAAGCCTGACCTCTACAATGTGCTTTTTCTGTTTCTTTTCTTTTATCTCTTTTTGACTTAAGTCTAGAAGAAGAGAGAACAAGAAACACTAAGCAAAGAACACGTTGAAGATCAGGCTTTATGGTCAAGAAAATCATGTTTCTCGTGTTATTTATCAATGATAATAACCTTACATGTATAAGAGAGACTAAGTTTGATTGGTTAAAGAGGTATGCCGGTCATGTGCTTTGGTTATGTACTTATCCTAAGAGAGGAACAGGAAAACAAAATCGTAAAATATTCCTTTTAGGGGAAGAGGGAGACATATATACTTTTTTCCTAAAATTTCATCGGAATAATATCATAAAATTTCAAATCGGAATAATATCAGTTGGGAAATAGAAGAAAATAGGTTTAGGAGCAACCATAAGTATATTTTCGAGCGTCTTAAAATTCAATATTTTTCACCGTGAATAAATAAATTTAAGCGACGTGTTCTTAATTAAAACAAAGCTTCCTGCAACTGTATGATACACTATTTTGGGTAAAAAGGCAATTTTCATTCATAAAATGATGGAAATCGAGCATATTTTACGGACAAAGTAAAGTTGGCCACTATTTAAAGATTGGCAGAGCTATGGAACTTTGTCTTACAAAGATTTCGGAACTATTAATCAGAATATATTGTTGTGTCCGTGCTTCTGATCGATCTTCCGAAAGGCGAGTGCGCGGCGAAGAGCGCAACAATATATCTTATGTGTAGTTTTTTACCTTCTAAATTGATAGCTTTTTATCAAAACTTAACTTAACCCCCTATCAAGACAAGATGACCACGTTGCAGCATATTCATATTTCAATTATTACAGAACAAAATATACGATTTATATAATTGTTGCAGATAAAAGAGCAAGATTATCTTCATCATGTCTCTATAATCAATCGCAACAGTTATTTATCTGAGAAGTTATAACTTCGAAATTCTGAAAAATGTGCCATCTGACCCTGGTCTTCTCTCTTTATGCTGCTATTATTATTTTTAAAAATGAATGTATACAGAAAAAGAAAACATTCTAGTTTTGAAAATATTTTTTTTAAATATAAATCTTAAAAAAAGATTACATAGCGTTAAACAAAGATAAGTTACTTGCAGTAGTACATTTTATTTGATTCAACAAAAATATATATCCTTATTATTAAAAAATAATTTCCATGAATGGAAGACACAAAATATTAAATTGCACGAATATGATGTTTTCAAATGTCGAATAAATATATCATTATCACCAAAATAATCACATATTGTATTTCTTATAAGATTATTATAATATTAAAGTAAAATTAACATATAATATGAAACTCAAGACTTTTTAAATTTTCTAACAAAATTATATATCGTTACTTATATATGAAACAATAATTGTTAATTTGAGTATATTAGTTTTAAGTGGATATTAATCCTTTTTCTGTGTAATTTTAATAAGATTAACTATTTTTTCTTTTAATACATCTGTCTATTCTATTTATTGCTCGCAAAAAATGTCGAATGACATTTATCTATAAGGGTCAAGATCAAACTATCTCTTGATGAACGATCGAAGGAAATGGAAAAAAGAAGTGAATTTGAGAGACGCCGCGAGATGAAACTCGCGAAACGTTCAAAGTGCCAGATAATCCGATAAGGAAGCAATTTACTTCTTATTCGACGTAAAATATGCAGCGACATTTATCCATTCACGACAGCATCGTATAATCTATAACATTTCACCGGCTACCATAGTCACGAATGACTCCGACCTTGCCATTAGTTTCCCTAAAAATCACTCTGTAACGAGTACATCCTTTTCAGAACGAATCTGCGCGAGAGTGTTTCTTGATGAAGGCGGAAATCAAGTGAAACGGAGCGACTCGCTCGCGGACCGACCGGAAGTTAGGTTCACGACGAAGTACCGGAAATCCATTATCCGGACGTAAAAGTTTGGCAAAACGACACAACCCACGGCTTTCTTGCGATTCTCTTTCTTTCTTTGCGACAAAGTAGATCGACAAATGGATCCAACGTCGTAATTAGCGGATCGTAAATCATGTAACGTTTCGCGTAGTTGTGTGACGCGCGCATACTGAAAGAAAGAAATGGTTAATCTAGTTAAAATTATAATTATTATAATTATTATAATTTTTTATTTTCCGGTTTAGTCTACTTAGTCTAGTACGCTGTTCTCTTCACATGTTGTAGCGTATTGTTGCGTTCCGAAACTAACATTTCTATCTCAGGTTTCGAAAGTTTCGAATCACAAAAATAGTGTGAGGTTTCGAGTTCTCGAAACTTGAAACTTTTTAAAATTTCGAAAGATTCTAAGATTTCGAGTATCTCATCCCTAGTTTTTAGTAGTTCCAGTCTTTTAGTGGAATAGTCAGTAAATTTCATATCTTACTAACAAACATAGTAAGTCTTGTTAGAAATGCAGCAACAGTATATTATTTTAACAGTGTACATTTCCGTTTTTAAAATATAAGCAGTATATATAAAATAAAAGAATAGTGGATTATATAGTTTCTCTTCTTTCTTCTAGTCAGAGTTAGAACTAAAGCATAATGATCCTGATTGGTCTGCATTCTATTCGTCATTTTTAGAAATGACGTGAGTAGGAGTGAGTAGAAAACTCTAATAAGTAAGAGAAAAACTCTGAAATTGAAATGACAAAGAACTATATCTATAGCTTTTCTCTCACTCACTCACTCGCTCATTTATTTACTCACTTTCTCCCTATAAATGGCAGACGATATTCTAATTTTGACTCGAGGAACTTTAATGAATCGCTGCAGAATGTCGATCTATTCCCGGCTACAAAATCCTATAGTAATTTTTTCTATAAAACTCTTTCTCAGAGTAGCGCAAATATTTTATATTGTTTTGCTCTTCTACAAAAAATAGCAGCAAAAATAAATATACAAGGTTATTATCACTAGTGTATCATTGATATTGTAGTAGTTATTATCACTAACACTATTTGTGACTATAATCCCATGATATAGCTATCATTACTAATATTACTTGTGACTATAATTGCGTACACTAAGAGTCGAATGTTCCAACTTCTTGGTAAGTTAACTGATAGTTAAATCATATGTGTGCTTTTGTCTAAGTTGGAAGAGAAACAAAGACAGACATATGATTTAATCATCAGTTAACTTACCAAAAAGTTGGAACAACCAGTCCTAAGAGGAAATAATAGTTGATCCAACTAAAATTATTGTTTTTTTGGTTACAGCCATATTTTTGGTTACTCTAATACGAGAATAATAGTAATAACATAAATATAAAGTTATTATAACATTATAGTAAATTTTAGTAAAAAATTGTTTTTTACTATAATTTATAATAATTATTTCTTTATGCGGTTATAGTTACAAATACTAAAGTATTTTTTTCTCAGCGTGTTGTAACTATCATTACTAAAACTATTTGTGACTATAATTGCATAGTGAAGTAATTATAGGGAAAGAAATGATTATAAACATCTTACTATGCAATTGGTCACAAAGAACTAGAAATATTTTTCTTGATACACACACGTGCATACTCACTTATGCTCATAGAGATATTAGAAAACGTCACGATATTCTGAGAAAATAAGGAATGAGAGGAGGATGGACGGGAGGGTGGCACGTCGCCCCCCGAAGGGTGAGAAGGACGCCCCGTGGGCGCGCGGCGACGGCGGCGACGGCGGCGGATCTGCCGAAAGCTCGGCCATACGTACAGGCAGGCGTCGACGCACACACGTATAAAGGCCGGCGTCGCGGCGCCCTCGGCGTCATTCCCGCGCAGACACCAAAGCCACGGTGCCCGGTCGGCGTCGGTGACTCACGGAGGAGCCGTATCGCATCCTCGCAGTCACGTGAAAACGCACGCACGCACGTACGTACGTACGTACGGACGAGCAAACGGACGGAAGAAAGGAAGAGAGGAAGGAAGAAACGCTGTCTCGCACACTCACGGAAAATCTTATCCTCATCGGAAAGCGAAGAAAATAAAAGAAAAAGAAAGCAAACACGCGTATGAGGAGCGACGCCCGTTTCTGCCGCAGCATCTTCTCCACGTCTCTCTTTTTTTGGCACCTGCCTGTCCGGCAGAACCGCAGGATCGTGCCGAGAATTCCTCAGCAACAGGTGAGCAGTCGAACCGTTCGTCCGCGTCTTCTGTTCGCGCGCATTACCCTTTCTTCGCGTTCTTTTGTCTTCATTACCCCTACGTGGTGTCATCCTGTTTTGTCTCCTTCCTGCTCTCGTTGCGATTACTTGCGGCACAGTTGTACTTCTCTACGCGACTGGCGACAGTTCTGTTCCTTCTTTTCGCCTCGGCTGTCCTTCATTTGACATTACGCGGTAATCGGTTTGGAGTTTCACCTGTCCAGTGTTTTCATAACCTATTTTTATCCTGAGTGATTTCGAGCTAAATGCTCAAAATTGAACTGAACGACGGAAAAAAAACTTCGAACTTTGAGTGGCGATACGTTGCGGATCCTATGAAATGTGTACATCAATAGTGGGTGACGTGAACGCGAAAAGAGCTCGTCGAGTGCGATCGAATTGTCATGTATTTCAGATAGTAGTGAACGCGCCTTATGTTCTTCGTATACACACATGCGATTTTATTAATGTCTGGACATTTACTAGATATTCTGGACTAGCCGTGTCTCTTTCTACATATACATTCATCATAACTGTCGAGTATCCGAGGAATCGGGGACGATGTTCGAAAACAGCCGCGATAGTTTGACAGTTTGAGGTTCAGTTTGTGTAAGATAACGTTTCGTTCGCGTTATGAATAATCAGCAGAAAGATGAAGAATAGGTAGAACCGTTACAAAAAGAAGAAGAGTGAGGGGACTGAAAAAGTAAGTCTATTATTCTTTCACGTAATTACGCGTAACGTATGAGCGACCGGAAAATATTAACTTACGCGAACTAAACTTTAAATTGTCAGATTATCGTGGCTTCTTTCGAATATTGTTCCCGTTGTTATTGAATATTGATTTTTTGGGTACTCTACAGTCACGATGTACGAATACATACGTAGAAAGAAACACGGTTAGCCAAAATACCTAGTTATTCTAAACTGAGATTACATTCCAAAACGTCCTTCTTGATGAAAATTTTACTCAATATAGTTATATACACTCAGTTATATACTCAATATACACGTTATATATACTATAGAGTATTGAATAAAATTTTCCTCAAAAAGGACGTTTTAGAATGCAATCCTAGTAAATATATTCGAGCATTATTGAAGTCTCATGTACACGATGGTTCACATTGCACCTTTCTTCTTTGATGCGTGAGGCACCTCATCGCAGTCCTCATCACGGCTCACTTCTCATCCCGTCTTTCCGGGTTAAATTTCTTTTCAATCTCTCCCAAGCCGATTATACATCCCAGTCTGTTAGATATTTATTCGTACAAGAGCGGACATTATTGGATTTAACGACATTATTTTTAAAATTTCATACGGAACGGCTCCATTAAAAAGATTAATTCGATCGGTAGGAAATAGATGATATGCTGCGAGTGATGACATTACGCTGCTTTGAAACCGCGAAGAGCATTTCGATCGAGCAACTCGCATTGGGTGCCCTTAAATCTCAATGAGCGTCAGTTCTTTGACGTCAGCTTGTTACTTGCAGGCATTTCTTTTAAGATAGTAGCAACAGGTGAGCATGTTTTAAGAGCTCCAACTTTTAACGAGATCGTTACGCGAAGTTTTTTTTACATCTTGGTCGTGTTACGTTAATTATGGTAACTTGTTTCAACGTACACAGAGTAAATGAAGGAGAGTCAGAAATTTAATACTAATAAATGATTATTTAGCCAGTGATAATTAATGTTGTTCAATAAATTTATTACTCGTACGAGTAATAATATTACTATTTATTACTGGCCAATTTATTACAGCCAGTAATACTTTTCTATAGGGGAAGCGCATACTTATACTTTAATTTAATTTCTTATACAACAAAAAAACAGTTTAGTTAAATAATGTTTCTAAATTTTCACTAAATTTAATTAAATAATTTACTAGTGAAAAATAGTGCAAAATCTAAACAAAAAAAAATAAATGTATATACATTGACAGCCAAATGTGTTGTCCGCTATTTTTTGTGTCAGTATCGAAGTGCATCGTCTTGCCCAATGAGAGAATTTGTTTTCCAGTTAAAGAATTCTCCCATAGAACCGGACTGACGTGTTTCAGGAGTCACATAAAAAATAGTAAACAACAAATTTAGCTGCGTATAGTATAGCGTATAGTGTGTATAGTCGCAGACAAAAAAATCGTCCGTAATTTTCGAGGTGAGTTTGTTAATTTTCTATTTTATCCATTAAGAGAGTTTCTCTATTAGAAAATGAATTCTCCCATTGGACACAATGGATGCTTTCTAGAACTCACGTAAAAAAATAGCAGACAATCTATCTGACTGTGAATGTACATTAAGTTTTAACAAAATCTTAGCATTTGTTACGTCACAATTAAATGTGACATGATTTCTAATCGTTTGCATCATGTTTAGATATAACGATATGATATGTCAAACTGTCAAAATGTCAGATTGGCCGAATAATATCAACAGTCACAATGTATATGCGCATATTTTGACATGATGGGGCCGAAGAGAAATCACTAGTGAATTGTAATGTACACTGAAAAAAGACTGCTAATTATTACAAAATGTATTTACAGAATTTAAGTAAATCTAGTCTAATATCAAATATGATAATAATAATCAAATACATAATAGATTTGATGTACGAAAGACTTTTAATCACAGTTAAATGAACTAAAGATTTAGTAATAGTTACCAAATATTTAACACTTATTAC
Source organism: Odontomachus brunneus (assembly GCF_010583005.1). NCBI lineage: Eukaryota > Metazoa > Arthropoda > Insecta > Hymenoptera > Formicidae > Odontomachus > Odontomachus brunneus. The sequence goes on along the minus strand of NW_022639525.1, from coordinate 1,174,061 downwards.
TAAGTATTTGATGACTATTATCGAATATTTGGTAAGTGTTATGAAATCATTCAATTCTGTTTGGAAATATTTGGTAACTATTGATATTTATCTTGTTAAGGCAACGAAATATTTGCTGACTATCAACTGTACTTATATTAATATATATCACTTACTGATATTCGTCGTATATCGACGAATATCGATTATTGTTGAGTTGTTTCCAATATTTGCTAGTAAATATGGCATTGCCAGGTTTCTTGATACTTATAAGGATATATTATAAGCGTGAGTACAAATATATCGTTGTAGCTCGTAAAACTCAACACACTGAAAAAAAAGATTACAACGATTTGTTAATAATTGTCCAGCCTGTGTTATAGGTACTAAAATTTAGTACATCAAATTATCGTAATCTTTTTTTTCAGTGTAGTTCCTGTTCATGAGCTAAAACATCGGGTGAGAGGGTCTGAGAAAGCATGGGCGATAGGCGAACTATACTATAGGAAACTATAGATAACTGCTATAAGAAACTATACAGACAGATAAAAACGTGGATATAAAAAAATAAAAAAAAATTCTTAAAATAATATGATGAGGTTTTTTAAATAAAATAAAAAAATTACCTAAAACAATTTTCATCTTGGCTTTAATAATAGTTATCAAGTACCTCATTTTCTATTACCAAGATTTGGTATTAACTTCCAGAATCTAATTTAATGATCTAAATGTATAGTTCAAACAACTAAATCTTAGTTCTGACAAAACTATATATTTGCTTTATATAATTAAATTATTTCCTAATTATTACTTTATACTTGGCCCGCATTATTAGACTGAATAATTTAATAACTACCAAATTTTGGTATTTATTACGAAATCCTTCTTTCAGTGTAGCAAATGTTGAGGTTTTATTAAAGCTTGATGAATGTGTGTGTGTGTGTGTGTGTGTTATGTTCACGATAATATCCGAACACAAAAGTAATAAAAGTTACCAAAAATGGCGCTCAACGCAGCTGCCACGTTATCGCGTGTTTCATATCGTGTGTTTCATCTTTTTATAAGTTTCGCCGGGTTTAATATCTTCTCGCAATTTATTATTCCCACGAATCGCTGCGTTCGACATATCGAGAGGAAAATATGCTACATTATAGTATCGTATACATGCTAAATTATAGAAACGACAAAATTACAACACGAATCAATATAAATTTCGCCGAAACTTTGCATAATAGCTATTGTTTTAACTGTTATTTCCACCATCGTTGTTTCCTATACAGTTTACAGTTTCGATACGATATTTATCTTTTATAAAAGATAAATATCGACTGCAGCTTTTATAAAGTCTCTTTCCATAAATAATTACGATTGCGTGGGTTATTCGTCGTGAGTGTAAAGCGTAATCGCAGAGACCAATATGGATATTTTAGATTCATTCGTATTCAGAGCCCATTGTTTCTTATAATTCCGACCAAGAACTCGCTATCGCCTTTTGTCACGTTCCTCTCGATGATGAGAGCTGCAGAAAACAATTCCCGCGAAAAGCCAACCGCGAGATTCCTTTTTGACCGGGAAAAGGCGAGAAACGAAAACTTCACCGATAATCTAGCGGCGTTGTGATCGCGTAACTTCCTGTAGCGCGAAGTTCAGTTCGAGAAGATTTACGTGATTTGCATTTTATCGCGGAAAATTATGCTCCAATCTTCATTAATTCACAATTAAAAATGCATGTAGTCATTTGCAAAATGACTTTCTTTCAGTTTGATCTATTCTTTTAAGATAAATCAGTAAAAATGTTTCTTCAATCAGTGAAAGGAGTATTTCACCGGCAAGTAAATGATTTATTGATTTTCAGTGAAAACACTCCCACCTTATCCACCTTTCCATCTTATGTCTCATTGATTTTAATCAGTGGAAGTAAGATTTTACTGTAAAATATGTAGTATACAAGTGTGTTGTACTTTGTACTAAATTCAGCTTTTTATAGCGATGGAATTAATGACATGTGATTTGCATGCAATGATACTATTTGTAATTACAAACTATATCAATAATAGGAACAATCGCCACTATCAACTGATTCTTTCAACGAAATTTTACTGATTGCAGTACTATACTTATAACTAAGCCATCAGTTATAAGTATAGCATTTCAATGAAAAATACATTGATTGTACTTTGGAAAGTAATATATAAGCACACGACGGCAGACATCGTTGTCATAGCTACTATATCGCGCGTAATCGTTTATCAATCTTTTTTGTTCAACTAGAACACCACATAGCGCGCGCTTCACGCCATTTTAGCCTCTTCGTTGTACTATTTATAATTTATATTACAATACTCGTTTTTACAAATTATATTCCCAACAAATACAATGTTACATATAACATACATGTTAGTTGTAATTTCCTATTCAATAATGTAACTGTTATATAATACGTATATTATATAACAGTTATATTGTTTGTTGAGTAAGAAATTACAACTAACATGTATGTTACATATAACATTGTGTTTGCTGGGATTACAATAAATATCAAATTTATATGACGCAAACAACACAACCTGATCTGTCACCGCGGCTAACAGCTGCAAGCGGCACGAATTCAACTGCGACGGAATCGAGACAATCGAGACGGTTGAGACGACCAATTAGCATCGCGGAAAAGAGGCTTCACCCACTTCGATACATTCGAGATTTAGTTAACACGCATTTTTCTGATAGAACTAGCACGCTACGCGCGCGCTTTCCATCTCCTTTTTTAATATTTCATTACACTTTAATTACGTCGCGAAAAACTCACACACAAACCTATAATCTGCATTGTCTCTCCCAGTCTATCCCTCCCTGTCTCTCCTTGCCTATCCTATCTCTTCCTGTCTCTCCCTGTCTTTCCCTGTCTCTCCCTGTCTCTCCCTGTCTCTCCCTATTTCTCCCTGTCTCTCTCTGTCTCTCCCTATTTTTCCCTGTCTTCCCCTTCTCTCCCTGTCACGCCCTGTCCTTCTCTGTCTCTCCCCGTCTCTCTCTGTTTCTCCCTGTCTCTCTCTATCTCCCCCTGTCTTTTCCCGTCTTTTCCGATCTCTCTCTGCCTTTCCCTGTCTTTCCCTGTCTCTCCCCATCTCTCCCCATCTCACCCCGTCTATCCCTACCTCTCCCTCTCTCTCTGTCTGTTTCTATCTCTCCCTGTCTCTCCCTATCTCTCCCTGTCTCACCCTGCCTCTGTCTGTCTCTCCCCATATCTCTCTGTCTTTCCCTGTCTCTCTCTGTCTCTCCCTGTAATCTGCATTGTCTCTTCCAGTCTCTCATTGTCTCCCTCTGTTTCTATTTTTCCCTGTCTTCCCTTTCTCTCCCTGTCACGCCATGTCTTTCCCTGTCCTTCTCTGTCTCTCCCTGTCTCTCTCTCTGTTTCTCTCTGTCTCTTCCTATCTCCCCCTGTCTTTCCCCGTCTCTTCCGATCTCTCCCTGCCTTTCCCTGTCTCTCTCCATCTCTCCCCATCTCACCCCGTCTATCCCGTCTCTCCATACCTTTCCCTCTCTCTCTGTCTGTTCCTGTCTCTCCCTGCCTCTGCCTGTCTCTTCCCATATCTCTCTCTCTCCCTGTAATCTAATTGTCTCTCTGCTGTAATCTAATTGTCTCTCCCAGTCTCTCACTGTCTCTCTCTGCCTCTCCTTGCCTCTCCTATCTCTCCCTGTCTCTCCCTGTCTCTCCCTGTCTCTCCCTGTCTCTCCTTGTCTCTCCCTGTCTCCCCCTGTCTCTCATACACAAACCTGTAATCTGCATTCACATTCAAGTAAAACCATGGACGTAGTATACATGGATACGGCCAGAAAAGTGAAGCCAACATGTAGAAAGAGACCATAGACATAATATATATAGACTCCGCATACCGTCAGAAAAGAGAAGCCAATATGTGCAGCCCCTCTGTTCTCTATCTCTTTCTGTACAGACAAAGTGTGCAATAAGATTTAAGTAAGACTTTTACTTGCCTGTCTAGTCGGAGTGTTGTTGTGCTCTATAATATTATGGAAACGAGAAATGTATGCACGCGCAACAAAAAGTGACAAAATAGGAAGAGAACTATAGCCCTTCTATTCTCGCCCTCTTTCTAGTTGTTCTCAGTCTCTCTCTGCCTCTCCCTGTCTGTCCTGTCTCTTTCTGTCTCTCCCTGTCTCTCCCTCTCTCCCTGCCTCTCCTTGTAATCTGCATTGTCTCTCCCTGCCGCTCCTGTCTCACCCTGTCTCTGTCTATCTCTTCCTGTCTTTCCTTGTCTTTTCCCGTCTCTTTCTGTCTCTTCCTGTCTTCCCTGTCTTTTCCAGTTTCTCCCTGTCTTTCCCTGACTCTCCCCGTCTGTTCCTGTTCCTCCCTGTCTCACCCTGTCTGTCCTTGTCTTTCCCCGTCTCTCCCTGTAATCTACATTGTCTCTCCCTATCTCTCCCTGCCTCTCCTGTCTCTCCCTGTCTCTTTCTGTCTCTCCCTGTCTCTCTTTGTCTCTTTCTGTTTCTCCCTATCTCTCCTTATCTCTCCCTGTCTTTCCCTGTCTCTGCCTGTCTCACCCTGTCTTTCTCTGTCTTTCCCTGCTTCTTCCCATCTCTCTCCGTTTCTCCCTGCCTCTCCTGTCTTTCCCTGTCTCTCTCTGTCTCTCATACATAAACCTGTAATCTGTACTTACATTCGAGCACAACCATGGACGTAGTATACATGGACCCTGCAAACGGTCAGAAAAGTGAACCCGACATGTAGAAAGAGACCATAGACATAATATACATAGTCTCATATGCATAATTATTAAATGAATTTTAATACGGTTAAATGTTTTCATGTTCCTTTATTCTCTCCCATTCTCTCTTATTTTCTCTAATTCTCCTTTATTCTCTATCATTCACTACTATTCTCTCATATTCTTATTCTCCCTCGTTATAACCCTGTTCTCGTAATACGCACAAACTGTTACTCGACTCCGCCACGATGACAGCCCGGCACGACACGAAGCAGACCTCAACGCACAGCCAATCGGTATCGCGGAAAAGAGGCAACAATGCCAGCGATAATATCGATAACCAATCAACTTCGGAACGTAACATCTCCTTTTTACTATTTGGATAAGTGAAAATTTTACGTAGTTATTTGCGAAATGGTATAGGAATTTTGTGTTCAATTTGATGAGTTTTATCTGTATACCGCGATTGCATAATGAATTGTCGTATAGCTTGTATACAGACCTATAATGAAATATATTAGTTATTTCCGCGTTTTTGGATATTAGAAATATTTTCACGAAATTGTATTTCTGCAGTTATCATCTACATTGTTTTAATAAAAAATTTATCGACAGAAATTTATCAAACTTTAGAATATGAAGAGGGCTTCAGACCTAAACGATCGTTAATACGACAGAATACCTTGTAAGTCAATCGGTGAAAGAAATGAAAACGGAAAGCAATATGCCGAAATCTTGCTTATTATCGAGCCTCTAAAATATTTAAAAGAACATGAACATACTCTAAAGTATAACCAGTATTTTCGTCATCAAAGTTCTATATTTATGATTCAGTTATAGATTTATGGTTCAGTTATAAGTATAGCACTGTAATCAGTAAAATCTCGTCGAAAAGATTAGTTAATAGTAGTCACTGTTGCAATTATTAATGCAATTTGCAAATACATACAGTGTCATCACAGACAAAACGCATGAAAACGGTTTATTTTATCGCCGTAAACGCAAAAAGTTAAATTTGATACAAAATATAACAAACTTGTGCACTATAGATTTTGCAGTGAAATCTTATATTCATTAGTCAAAATCAGATATAAGACGAATAGTAAAAATAAGAAGAAGTAAGAAAATTAGTAAAATAGGAGTGTTTCCACTGAAAATTAGTAAACATTCATTGATTATTAGTAAAATACTTTTTTTTACTGATTTAATTAAAAACATTTTTATTACACTTTAGTTCACTTTAAAAAAATAAGTAGGGGAGAGTTGTTGAAATCCTACCAGTTTCTTAAATCATATCTCATTAATTTTTTTATTATTATTGAATATGAACGACATATAACGGTGAATACGAAATAAATGAGCAATGAGAAATATAAAGAAAAATGTTTCAGATTATATCTTATTATATGCATGTATATGTTACAAATATTAAAAAAAAATAAGTATAATTGATGAGATAAAATTTAAAAGACTAGTTCGACTTGGGTAATTTTCTTATATCCATCGCAACAGTTGATAATTGCTGCTTATATCGAAAATATTATCTGAAAAAACTTGTCAAACACATGCATGTCCAAGCATTCAAAAGATTAATTTTCCTTGACTCGTATGTTGGTCTCTTAGACCGACGAGCTACAAAATCGATACTTCCCCAGAACTACAATATAAACGTTATTGTGTGCGAGCATTTCACCCGGAAACTAAAGTTTATACTACACAAAAATAATTTTTAATATATTTTAACAATATATTGTCTGATCAAAGTATGATTATATTTGCGCGATTATCTTGTTAATTTCGCTCTCTTATTGTTATGATTTTTAAAGGTAATGACTTACTCTTTTGGTTTTCACGCATCTTGCTGTTAATCTGCTCACAACGGATTTTAACTTTTAGTTTCTTAGATTCCTACGCAAGATAATTTCTTTTAGATTCCTAGCAAGATAGTACGTATTATAAATCAGAAGCGAAAGAATATCACAGCGTATTATAAATCGAAATCGAAAACATATTTGTACATATCCTAGAACATAAAAACTATTAAAGACAGCAACATAGTTATGAACAAATACAAGTAGCACAAAAAAATATCCATTACATCTCTCTTGAAAAAATTTCGTAAATAAATAGTTATAGCGATTTTTGGTTTTTATAATCATTTTCAACATTTTCAATATTTTCAGAAATCATTCTTATTTTGCGTCACTAAAGTTATCGTCGTAATCTCTCCGCTTTGTGTATTAAAAAGTCACGCGAATCGAGGAAAGTTAAAGAGCGAAATTTTTCGTACCCTTAATGTAAATTAAGTATCGTATAAATCCTTTAAAAAAGACAGTTTTTACTCTTACCTCGTCGGTGCCACACGCAAGGATTTCGCGCAAGCACGAGTTGTATAAATTTCTATCGTGCCCAGCTCGACGGCCATTGCCGTTTGTTACAATTTTAAATATTTCGCGAGGGATAGCCAATTCTTCTCTTTCTCTCTTGCTTCGGCTGATGAGGTTACTTGACACTCGTCCTCGCAATCCGGTGTTCCCTTGAGAACGATCCTTCTTCGCCGCTGAGAGAACGCGATGTTTCAGTGACGGTGCTCCGCACCGTGAAAACGAAGACCCTGACTGAATGCTGACACCCGCGAGTAATGTGGAGCTTACTTGGCGGGAGAATCGGAGATTAAGGCGCAGCCGCCATTGTCGTTAGCGCGGCACAGTATGAGCGATTATCGTATTACTGGGAAGTAATACGAGAAAAGAATCGACGCGCATCAATCAATCCGCATTAATATGATGGCGTTTGCAGAATTTGAAAGCGCTTTAGAAATATAAAACATAAGAAACGAATTTTGGAGGCATTCGCGAGTAGCGTTGAATTGAATGATTAACCCTTTGAATAGCTACGTATTTCCGTTATCGTCGAAGTAATAGATAAGGCCTTTAGTATTTTCCTCGATTTTTCGACTCTTGGAGTGCTTGAAAAAAATCTCCAAAAATTATTGAGACTATCTTTACCGTACTTTTCTAGTTGAAAATCACATAGCTTTTATGTGGAAAAAAACGTTGCTAAAATAAATGTCTCAGTAAGTAAACTTTGTCTCAATCGATCGAAATTTTAATATATTTGTATCTAATATTTTTAAAAAGGAGCCTTTTAGAAATTTTGTTAAAAGATATATTTTTTTATGTCAATTTGTAATATTATTTAACGATTATTCAACCATTGAGTTTGTATTATTCAGTAAGCAGCATATGACTCATTTTTCAATTTAATTACTGATATAACCAGCATTATCTAATATATATATATATATATTTTTTTTTTTTTTTTTTTTTTTTAACAAGAATGCTCCGAAAAATGAGCGCTTCTTAGAATGACCTGAACTTTGGTTGCCATTCGGAGGGTTAAGTTATGCGTGAGAAACACGAGGAAACGAGACGATTTCGGAGTCACTGCGGAAAATTCATGCGTGGAGAACGAGGAACTCGTACCGGGTATACTACATCTTCCCCGAAGAGACATGGGGGGTTATCGTTTGTCCCGTCTCGAATTTCATCTTTTATAGGCACGGGTAGATTATTGGATGCTGTTTCGTCTGACCTTGGTAACGTCCTCTCTCTTCTTACGATCTACATAAGCTGGCACGTTGAGCGAGACGACAGACTGAGACAGTGATGTGGAGCAGCGTAACAATGTAGTTTCAGACCTTATTATGCGTTTAATTACATCGCTATCGCGACGAGAACACTAACCTTTTACTAGGTTCTACGTAAATTATCGTTTGCAGGATGCGACGACTCTATAAATAGCGCGGAACCGCTTGCATTGTGAGAAAATTGATATTACGATTGTAAAAGAAGGTCTTTTGTACACGCAGAAAATCTTGCTTGAAAAATTTTTTATAATACTAAAGCCATTTTTATTAATAATCTTTTGTCGTCTTTCAAACAATAATTTGATCCTATATTGATAGAATGATTCATCTTTTAAGACAATTCATTCATCGACTCATTATCGCACTTTGTCAGCATTTTGGATCTATGTACCAGGTGAACCGTGCTATAACCGATCTAAATAGATCAAGCAGCATGTTGAGCTAACAACTATTACTGTCTTGAATATCTTTGAAACAAAAAACAAATATAACTTTAAAATCTTCGAAGCTACTTCTCTCTGAATAAACTATCATAAGAAGCTTTTCTTTTTTTAAATAGAACAGTTTTAAAAATCTGAAGATCACATTTTTTGTTTCTTGCTTCAAGGATATTCAAGATGGCAATAGTTATTGTGACTCATTCTATACAGGAAAGATATATTCAGTATTGGAATTCTTTTCACACTCGTTTTGAAGCAATTGAAAAAAGTTTCATATACTTCTTGGAAAAAATTACTTCTATTTGTAGAAAGAGAAAGAGAGAGAATTGATTTTTTTCTCCTAAAATTTCTCATACTTTCTTGAAATTTTGTTTATATTATGAATATATCCTAGCCGGACAACACTGCTATGGTATTTCTTTGATTAAAACAAATGTTTATATCTTTGAGAAAAATTTTGTGTGTGTGTGTGAGCAGAGAGAACATTATAGTTTTTTTTTCATATAAATTCTCTTCAATTTTACTATATTTTATTATATTTTTAGTAAAGTAGGAATAGACTGTCAGTATGGTCCATCTTGCTAATAAACATAGTAAATTTCGCTAGAAATATAGCAAAATTTTTAATAGCACATTTCATAGTTCCTAAAATATAAATAATATAAATAGTATATAACGTAATAATATAATAATATAAATAGTATATAAATATAAATAGCAATTATGAAATGAAAGGATAGTCAATTATAACAGAATGTCGGTTTATTTCTTGGCTACAAAATTTTACATTAATTTTATCATAAAATTCTTTCCGTGTAGAAGAAATATCACAATATGCATACGAATTGCACCCATAGTACTTTATGGCGCGCAAGTTATAATTTTTAACGAAAAAGAAATAGAGAGAGATGAAATTATTATTCTTAATTGTAAAAAATGGATTACACAGATCGACCAGTTATGAAATTGACACCGGAAAAGCGGATGTAGGTGAAAAAAGTAATCTCAGCGGATGAGCGTGCGTTTAATAGGGGCGTCGGGCGATGAAGATGAGTGAAACGACGGAAAGAGGGTGGAATAAAAAGAAAGGAGCGAGCGAGCCGCTCCGTCAGACGGAGGCTATTAGACGGCGGTTATTGCCGGACTTGTTTGCAGCTCATAAGTCGCTACTTGCCTCGGCTGTTCCGCATTGCTTATTAGCTCCTCGCCTTGAGGCCGACGCATTATTTCGCGCGAATGAAATCCGAAACTGTGCTCAACCGGGGTCGTTGCACGGCTCCGGGGAGAGACCCCGCGCCAGCTGCGACGAAATGTAGTGCATTCTCGTAAAGTTGTCGTAGCTTTCAAGCGCAGCTTTACGATACCCGCTTACGAACGGCGAGTTCGCGCGTCACCGGGCCATGGTGAATTAGAGTAACGCTTACGTTCGTGAACTCGAACACGTTTCGCGGGTGTTAAGACGTGCGCCCTCGAGAACGTTCACGCGCGATCCACTTTGTCGCAGTTTATTCGAAATTCGCTAAAAGATGTTAATTTGTTGACTACGATATAGCACGAATAAAGTGACGGGAAAAGAGAGAGAGAGAAAGAGAGAGAGAAACGGGAAAAGAGAGAGCAATGGAGAGAAAGAGAATAGAGTATTTTTTTATTTCTTCCGTATCCATATTCCATATCTTTGTTCGGAGTTTAGATAAATATGGTACCGTGTCATTTATGTAACAGAAAATAGATATATTTACTATATTTACAGCTTTTCTTTTGCACTGAGAAAAATGCGTTTAATATTTTTAACTACAAATTACATTTAGGAATTATAGTTAGGAAATCCATTTTTGTAATAAGTGATAATAACCTCATATAGTTAATATTACTGTTTTATCAGAATATAAAGATTATTTATTTTATTAGGATATAAAGATTATAATTTTATTAGGATATAAAGATTAAAGATATATATGATTGGAATCTAAAATGGCTGAGAACAGAATATGATTAATCTCAATCAAATTAAAGTCATTTTCGACGCCAGCTATATTTTATTGCTGTTCTAAAAAAAGCAATAGTAGCAATTATAAGATTATCATCTTATTAACATTATAGCAATACTTACTCCAAAAATGGTTATCTTGACTATAATTTCTTTATACAATTGATTATTATAATCATAAATGTCAAGAACTTCTTTCTCAGTGTATAATTCATAATGAAATTAACAATCTCTTAGTGCACATTTTTGCGCAAATAAAAGTCTCAAGAATTATTATTAGGACCTTAACTTAGTTTCCGCCCGCAAATGTTAGATGGCAATGCAAACAGTTCTAGTAGTCATTACTAACGAAACAGGTAGTTTGTGATTAATTTCGACATTTCTCGATAACATTCAGTCAGCATACACAATTATTTTC
>NW_022639525.1:1157118-1162355 GCF_010583005.1 Odontomachus brunneus | reverse complement strand
GTGGTACACGCTTCCGAAATGTTGAAGAAGTGCGAGAATGGGTGGACGAATGGATTGCTTCGAAACAAACATCGTTTTATCGAGATGGTATCGCCCAGTTGCCAGAAAGATGGCAAAAAGTTGTAGAAAGTGATGGAAAATACTTTCATTGAAATAATTTAAATAAATTTTTTACAATAAATGCTTTTTCTCAGTATTTTTTGGGCGGAAACTAAGTTAAGGTCCTAATATATAATACTCACGCGATACTTTGTACTCTCTCTGAAGTTTTTTTCTGCTTTCAGGACATCTGTCGTAACATTGTACACCTGTCTGCCGGCGATATTGCTCGCGGGCTTCTCTGTGTAATACGGTATCCAATAATACGGTATATGTCTTTAGAGCAGTTCTGAATGTATACAGAAGACGCAGTACTTCTCGCACACATGCGAGGGGAAGAGCAAAGCAACGTATATATTATAGTGGCACCTGTTTTCCTCACTGCAAGATTTTACGTCGTCGTCATAAAAAAAAGAGTTTTCTTCCGTGCGCCGCAAACAGCTTTGTCATTAATTGCGTTTGCGCCGCTCCGCTTTCATAATACCGCGTCTTTAATTATGACCGTAATGTTACGTAATTCATAAGCCTTTGACGGCTCCTCAATGGGGCATTAAATGTCTCGTTGCTTATTATACTTTCCCGTTCACTTTCATGCTTCTTCGACGTTACCGTTAATTAGCGGTTTGTCGAGGTAGGGAGCGACTGGTGGTGAACTTTTATTGAAAACAGATAGACGGACGGACAGGTGTACTTGACTCTGTTCTGTTTTAATATTAATTAACGTACGCTTCACGGAAAGTCGAGAAGATAAATTCGTCGTTCTATCATGTGCAGAATGCCACGTTTGTAAATTTTATTGACAATATAGTGGCTTTTTCTACAAAGTTTACGTTGTATTGGTTACACAGAATTACAAATGCTTTTATACAATCAAAATACATGAAAAAGTGAGTGGGAGCTCTGCTCAATATTCGACAAAAACGACAAATAATTTCAAAATTGACATTTCGAGCTATTAGTTAGCTTGACATATAGCTCAATATTTGTCTGATATGATCAATATTCCAATTATTGATCAAATAATATCATCGTAAAAATTAATTAATTAATGAATAATTAATTAATTAATAAATATATATGCCTTATTATACAATAGTATAATAGTACAAATATACAAAATTGATTTTGTTGCAAAGCTTCAACATTTGGGAAAAGATTTATGGATAAAATTTTACCTTATTTATAATATTTTCTCAATGTGGGGCTAATGTACATACAAAGAAAGGATTTAGTAATATTAGCTCAGTAGTTGACTCAGATTTAATTAAAATATTAATTATTTAGTATCGAATGCTAAAAGTTGGCTATCACAAGCAAAATGTATTCGCTGTGAGACACAGATTTATTAACCGAAATTAAAAGCACACGTGTGTTCGAGCAGCTAAGAAAATTACTATTTCTAAATATCTTACGCGCGTTTTGAGCATTCAACTCTGTAAGTAATTAACCTTACAAAGCTTGTGCTATCATTTTCCGCGTACAAGTATTTTGTCGTTAACTGTCAAACATCTCTTGTAAGAAGCAAATATATTACTATTAATCTGAGTAGAATAAAACTAGTAGATCTTATCTATAGTTTTAATTAAATAAAAAAAAAAAACACTACGGAAAAATATAATTTTTAATTAAATTGTTTACTTTTTGTCATATCAAATTACATTGTTATGTTTTCATCTTTTAAAAAAAGATGAATGTATTGTTAGAAATACAAAAAGAATAATATGATTGTATTAGTGACGATCGTTTCTACGTTAGTGACATTTTTAGAATTTGTCATCCATTTCAGTATGCGCTTAAGGATGCTGGATACCGACATAATGTAGAGTAAGCGAACCTATTTCGAAACAAATTTTAAAAATGTTGCTTATCTTTTACATAAAGCATTCTGAGATAAATTTAATATTTGCTAATAAAAGGATCAATCTTTACTTACTAATTAGGTATAAGCTAGTTTTTGAAGGAAGCTTTGTTTTGAAATATTAGGCAAATGTTTCAAGTGCTGAATTTGTTCCGAATTAGGTTTAATTGCACTTAATTCGGAACAGCTGCGTTTTGACTTGTGACTCACATATGTTAAACTATTATACCTAAGAAATGTTACACTATATAAATAATATTTTCTCCATTCTTCAAGGGTATGAGAGAAATTAGAGATGTTTTAAATTAGGTACATGCACCTATTTCGGAACAAAACTTACCATTCAAAATTGCTCAATAGAAAGTTTAAATTTATACATAATAGATATAAAATTAAACAAACAATTTTAAATTTAGAAGATTTAGGGAGATGCTGGGAAAATATTGTTCAAAAGATTATTCTTATTATATTTGGAATGACGTTAAGAAATAAAATTACTAAATTTTTAAAAGATGCTTTAGATGATAATTTTATTAATGAAAAAACTCAGAAAGAATATATTATATATTATGTCTTGATTGATTAAGAAAAAACAACATATTATATATTATATATCAATTGATTGATTGTTAAACCTGAAAATTATATAAAATAAATGCATCTAATATTGCATATCTAACTTAAACATTTGTAGAAAAGAAAGGAATCAATATTTGTATATTGCAATTGATGTATTGTCTTCAAAATTTATTTAAGAAATAAGATATTAAAGATATTAATATATTGACATGCATAGTAGAAAACTGAAAAATAGAAAAGTTACAATTCTATATAAGATTCTGTATAAAATACTGTCAGTACTTTACATAAACATCGACAATAAACATTGAAATATCTAATATATGTGCTATTCAAAACAAACGTCGTATACGATATAAAATGCAAGTAGTCTATAACTTAACCTCAAATGTCGACGGCTGTAAATGCCTATTTTTAGATACACCCGCATTTTACAACAGCATAATCCTGTAGCTAACTAAGCAACATTTATCTTCTTTGAATCTTTAACTGTTGTTTAAGCCCAAAAACATGATAGAATCGAAGATATAAATATGAAAGAAATATGTAATTATCGTACTTACTGTAATTCACCCCATTCGAACGCTTGCTGTCACAAAGTCCAATAACTCAATCATAATATTGTCAGTTGTTTTGTATAGTCGGTGTCCTATTTTCATGTCGCGATGCTTATTTATGATGTTCTTTGTTACTAACATGAAAGTTTGATATTATTTGACGGCTAATGCAGGAAAAAAATTAAAGTGTTTCAAAATAGATGCTGTTCCGAAATAGGTTCGCTTACTTTAGTTTCGTAGTTTGCAATGTTTTTCTATTTGATTGCATAGAATTACAAATGATTTTACGCATAGCGAAAACACAAATGCTAATACATCGAAAGACATCAATTATTGCGTCATAAGCAAAAAAGGTTTCGTAAATAAAAAAATTGTTTTATTTTGATAAAATATTTGATGTCTTTTCATGTATTGACATATGTACCTTCACTCTGTAAAAACATTTGCAATCCTGTGCAATCACAAATAGAAAAACAACAAAAATGCCGGTATTTCAGTATTTTCTTAAGGACGGATTGGAAAACGCATCGAACAATGAAAAATGCGCGACACACTTATCTTTGAGTAACGACAAGTTAACTAGTTTTCCACGTGATGGAGTATTTGATGGAGTATTTTACAATGCCTTGCTTGTTACTTCCTTCACTCACGTTAACCACTGATACCATTATGGTGGACTTATTTCACAAACAACTGCGATAAACCACGCCGAACAGCGACGAATAAAACGAATTACAAGTGATATAACACGATCGTGTTCCGAGACAATATTGGACGAAATGCATTCGTGAATAACGAATAGATTTTAAATACGCATTCAATATATATTTATTTATTTAATTGAACAGGAATATGCCTTTTTAATATACAGATGTATGAGAGGAAAATAATTAAATAAATAAATATATATAAATATATATAAATAAATATATATAAATATATATAAAAAAATATATATTAATATAAATAAATAAATATAATTATATATATATATATATATATATATATACACACATATGTATGTATGTATGTATGTGTGTGTATATTTTCGTAATAAAATGTGTGCTGATACGTTTCTCTCGCGCAATAGAGACAGTGCGCGAATGTTCATAAATATATTAATATGCGTATGAAATATGGGTTAATGCGTTTTTGAAAACAGAAATAAATATTTTAAAGTGTTTGTTATTACTTGTTATTCTCGCGGCTACATTTCGTTCGATCTGCACGCGTAATAAAAATTTCAATTATTACGCTTCACAAAGCGAGACATTTCGTGACGTAATTGGCGAGAATCCTGACGAATAACTGTGGCGCGATACAAAGCTCCGCCGAAAAAATGGCTGGGAAATCTCCATTTCGCGACTGTCGGAATTAATTAGTCGCTTTTCAGTCACTCGACTATTTTATCCCCGTGTAATTATTTGCCGCGGACCAAGAGAGAGAGAGAGAAAGAGAGAGAGGGGGGGAGGAGGGAAGCCCGAAAATTGTCACCACGGGATCAAAGAGGTGTACGTAGTGCGGAGGATGAGAAAAGGGAGAGAGGAGGGTTAATCTCACGCCATCCTTTCGCCACTTTCGGTGCGAGAGGAAAGAGGAAAGCACCGCAGTGTGACGCTAATCTCATTTTCGGCGCCGTAGTGAGAATCCGGTGGTTCTCTCCCGCGTAGTTGCGCGACAAGATCGACGATAATATTATCGGCTGGAACTCCTTCGTAGAAGGAGGAGGAGGAGGAGAGAGGCAACGCGGAGCGCCGACACTTGTAGTCTATCGTGTCAACGCTTCTCACACTGTCGCTATTGTTATGTATGACATGTACAATGTAGACACGCGCAAGGTAAACATAGGCGGGCGGAATGCACGAACGGGGTGTTATCGCGTCGAGTCGTTTATCAAAACGGAAGATGAGAGCAGTTCCACGTGCGGAGAACGTCGAAAGATGGAGGATACGTGTATATTGACTGCGTCAATACATGTGTGTATGTGTATATGTGTACCGGAAGATCAGTATTTCCGATTTTACGATAACGCGAAATGTGCTAAGTGATGAAAAATAAATCTGTCGATTGTATGCGACGGTAGACACGAGAGAGAGAGAGAGAGAGAGAGAGAGAGAGAGAGAGAGAGAGAGAGAGAGAGAGAG
>NW_022639525.1:1151565-1156712 GCF_010583005.1 Odontomachus brunneus | reverse complement strand
TGTATGTGTATATGTGTACCGGAAGATCAGTATTTCCGATTTTACGATAACGCGAAATGTGCTAAGTGATGAAAAATAAATCTGTCGATTGTATGCGACGGTAGACACGAGAGAGAGAGAGAGAGAGAGAGAGAGAGAGAGAGAGAGTATGAGAACGAAAAAGGAGAGGGAGAGGGTAAAAGAAAGAAAACGAAGAAGAGTGATCTTATCCCACTTCGCGAAGATTGTCAAGATTATCATAATGTTTCCAGGTGTGCAGAGTTCAACGTTGCGCCATCGCGTGCACGTGGCGGGAAATGTGATTCAATTTTCGATATTATATATTCCAGTAACGAAATTTTCAATTAAAACTTTGATAAAGCAAAGCACACATGCAGAAGATTAATTGGAGAACAAAGTTTCGCAAGCTCATTAGCACTTTTGTGTTAGAAACTATTAATTTTTAATCACTTTAAACTTAAGGATGTACAGCCGTATAGTTTTGCAAAAGCTCATTGAAAATTAGAAATACATTTATACCATATTAATATAATTATACTATATTATATATATTTATACCATACCATGTATACAATACAGTTGAATAACAAGATGTTTTTATCATATTTTTATAAATTATTTATCTTATTTTATGTTACTTCTAATTTTTATAATGCACTTGATAAAAAGCTAAAAGATGCGAATATACCCTGAGAAAAACAAATATACTATAGATATTAAATATGTGTGACATATATAAAGAGAGATGCTCTCTAAATTCTCTATTCAAAGAAATGGTAATACTTTTAAGTGCGGTCTGTACATGACCTATTGTGAAGAAAACGCGCATACACGATGCGAAACTTAAGGCAATTTGCTCCGATATATCCACAATCTCCGGTGTTCAAAGATGAATGCAAGTACAAAAGATTCAGCTTTTGCAAAAAGAGAGGAAGAGAACGCTGTTCTCCACGGGCTTCGCTGTGGTATGTGCGTCATGTCGAATTTAATGGCACTGAAAGTTGATAGAA
Source organism: Odontomachus brunneus (assembly GCF_010583005.1). Taxonomy (NCBI): domain Eukaryota; kingdom Metazoa; phylum Arthropoda; class Insecta; order Hymenoptera; family Formicidae; genus Odontomachus; species Odontomachus brunneus. The sequence goes on along the minus strand of NW_022639525.1, from coordinate 1,155,702 downwards.
AAGTTTCGCGCAACAACTTCAGTTCCTACGCGATTCCTGCTTTTAAAATTGCCTCGTTTATTGCGACACGGTATACTTGACGTAATAGCGACATGCATACGGGATGGACACGGGAACCAATAAATATGATAATCGAGAAATATATAGCAAGGTCTTTGATATTCTTTCATAATTTTAATATTTATTTTTTGTAGTTATATCTTTTTTTTTATATGTTGCAACGTTTAATATATATGTCAAGGACATTTTGGTAAATTATTGATCATATATACATAATATTTGCATATTACATGTTTCATATCTATCGTGATTGTTTGTCATAATTAATTATAATAAGTAATATCCAGTGATTAACAATTTAAATGACTATGAATAATAATATATGTAATTATAAATTAATATATCGGCGATTATATGCAATTTCTAATTTATTCGAAAGAATTGTGTAATGTTACATATATATAAAAAAACATATAACTTTATTAATATATAAATATAAACTTTTTCATAAATTATTATATATATATAATTTGTAAAATATCTATATTTTTGTACGTATGATAAACACTTTGTGTATTTTTTTCGATATTTTATATGCAGGCTGTTTATTGTAACGATCTGTTTTACATAAACTACAAAGTCTGGTGTAAAAATCGAAAATTCTTCTTGCTTATAAAAAAAATTCGAGATCCGCAAGTTGCGCTTGCATAAAATAAAACCGCGAGTTATAGCTCGCATAAAATAGATAAATAGATAAATGTTTTTTTTTATATCTTTTTATTTAAACTTTTTATTTAAACATTTTTTCATAAACTATCGCAATTATCTAAAAAATCGTGCAAACCACTACAATGAACATCATGTAAATCGATGTCAACCATGTAGTCTCGAAATTTGAACCGATTTCAATGCGACTTTTCTTTATGAAAACTAATGAAACTTAGAACAATTTTATCGAGCTAGATTTTTGTCTTTGTTCCCTTTCTTCTAAATCAGACATAAAGAAATCAGGAAATTAGAAGTTTTAGAAATTTTTTTTTTCAACCAAATAAAATGATAGAAAAATTAAAAAAAATTGTTATTTAAAAAATAATAATTAAAAAAAATTGATAACATAATAGTAATAATTTAGTCTTACTTAATTTAGCAGTTTTTATTTACTAAAATTAGATACTGTTTCAATTAATCTTATTTGTAAGTTACAGTAAAATTTAATAAGACTACGTTAGTCTCATTAAAAAAGTCTGTATGACTTTTTCTAAGTCTATAATCAGAGTTTGAATTGAATATTTAATTTCAATATCAATATCTAACATTAAGTTAGATGAGACATGAAATGAGTTATGTACTGTTTAATTGAAAAGAATTTCTAAATCTAATCTCTTTATGTCTTATTTACAAGAAGCGAAACAAAAGACAAAATTTGATTTGACAAAATTGTTTTAAATTTTATTAGTTTTTATTAAAAAGAAGGGTATTGAAACCGGCTCAACTTTTGAAACTGCAGCCTTTATCCAAGTATGAAATTTTATTTGATAGTGTGGTGCTAGAAAAGGGCTCGGCTTTCCGTAATCGGACAATCGTGTTTCACCGGGTTTCGCGCGTGTATGCTTGTTGCGTGCAACGCAAACTAAGATGATAATGCAACAGCGCGCTTGTAAGCCGATAGACGGAAATGAATGCAAATTAATCGGAGAAAAGAAGTTGCAATTCTTCAGTTATGACGTTAACTCGCAAACGGCGAATAAGATTACGCGTTTCCCGCAGGGCTGGAAAGTAGCTTTTAAATGGTGACGCGTGCAAATACCGTTTGCATCTTAACGAAAAATATCCGATAATTGGCGTCGCACTTGTGATTTCGCTACGGAAGTATTGTACACGCGCTGAATAAAGTGTTTGCATCCGATTCCGTAAATATTGAAGCTGCGATCAAGACGTGACTGATAGATAAGAGACTGATTGAGTTAGAAGGAAGAAAGAAAGGAAGAAAGAAAGAAAGGTAAGGTAAGGTTTGAAGGTATCATTTGAAGAGGATGAACTATCTTCTCGAACATAATTCTTCTTTCTTCTTTCGTACGGAAAGAATATTATAGCTCTTTCTCGTATAAATTCTTTTCAATTTTACTATATCTATATTTACTATATCTATATTTTACTATATATATAGTAGTTCAAGAATAGACTGTCGGTAAATCTATTTTACTACACTGAGAGAAAAAATTATCGGTTTAACTAAAATTATAGGTATTTTTGGCTCCAATTATATTTTTTTATTGTTCTAACACGAAAATGGTAATAATAACATGAGAATATATAATTATTATATACTTATATTAAGAAATTTAAGAAAAAACTTTTTTCTTTTATCATGATTTATAATAATTATTTCTTTGTGTTTATAATTACAAATACCAAAGATTTTTTTTAGTATAAGGGACATAGTAAATTTGGTTAGAAATTAGGAGATCTCGCTAAAAACATAGCAAATATTTTAATATCATATTTTAGTTTCTAAGATATGTAAGTAGCACATATTGAAATGAAAAGATAATGAATTACTGCAGAATGTTAATTTATTCCTCACTAAAAATTGCTATTCTATAGCAATTTTTATTTTAAAACTTTTTCTGTGTACGACAACAGAAAGAAAGTAAAGCAAAATCAGAAAAGATCGCGAGTTCCGTCGCGATATTGATTATGACAAACGCGCGCGCATAAGAGAGAGAGAGAGAGAGAGAGAAGGAGGGAAGGAGAAAGAAATGAGGGGTACTAGCTAAATTCCTTCAGAAGTCCTTGGCGACGAAAAATAGAATATCAAAAAATGTTTGTCGAACGTCATCCGGAGACGCGTGTAATATTATTTCTTCTCGAAAGGTGAAACAAAATAAAACGAAATACATACATATACACTTGTTTCGGTATTTGTTTTCCACGTCGATACAATTCTTTTCTTTCTTTTTATTTTTTCGATTTTTCATGCCACAATTTTCGACGCAACTACGAGAGTCATTCGACGCGAAAATACGAAAGTTCTATTGAAGCGCGCAAAAACAGTCTCGTAAATAAACGAAACATATTGAGAGAAGAGAACACCAGCTCGAACTCATGTCGCCCTCAAAACGGCCGAATAGGTCGCGGTTTATCTCTATGGTATAGAACTTTTTTATTCAGTTTAACCTGATCTACAAGCTCACGACTACAAACGTCACTATTACAGCTCATTTACCGTATCGTACGTGTTTATTTGCTAATCTTCTATCACCTAACCCTACGTGTAGGTTACAGCTTATCTACCATATCGTACGTGCTTATTTGCTAATCTTCTATCACCTAACTTACATGTAGATTAGGAAGTATGCACTTTGCGTCAGATAGTTTCTATATATTAAATAATAGCGACGAAATCTTTTTTCGCGAGCAACGGTTCATTTTGTCGGACTTTAATATAGATAAATTTGCACACACACACACACACACACACACCACGGTGTGTGTGTGTGTGTGCGTGCGTGCGCATGTACTTATATTAAACTACGAAAAAAATGAATTGTCGCTCGCGAGAAAGGATGGCTACGCCATTATTCGACGCAGTATTATTATTTTCCCTTTTGTTCCCGAGTTCTCTCGACTGTGAGCCTTGGTACAGTGATTGAGATATAAAGGTCTTTGCCACGTGCCGGCAACAAAAGGAGTTCGACGGGAAGTCGCGAATATGTACGCACACATTACAATAGGGTGTAAGTGAAGTTCTTTTTTGTCATATATAAAAGGTATAAATAAAGTCCTCTCTATGGAGCGCGATGTAATCTCGGTCCTTTTATCGAGAGCCGAAGAGCGATATTACGCGAACGTGGGGAGCGTTCTGCAAATATTCATCAAGATTATCGAGATCAATCGGCATCAATATCGCACCGTCCGTAATGTGATAGGATTAATTTGGGACGAACGAGAGCAGAAAGAGGCGCTTTATTACGTATGTGAATCGTTCAGAAAGTATGCGGCCTAATATAGAGAGATGGCATGAATTTCACCAGATCTTTATTATCGTATTTCAGAATTATCCTTTATTAAATTAAATATGACTATATATATATATATATATATATATATATATATATATATATATATATATATATA
>NW_022639525.1:1123838-1151422 GCF_010583005.1 Odontomachus brunneus | reverse complement strand
TATATATATATATATATATATATATATATATATATATATATATATATATATATATAGAGTATTTTGTCGATTAATCCTTGTTTGATAGTACATCGAAATAAACTGCGAGTGATAGGTTCTGTGTTTAGTCACACCAGCAAAGACTGAACTGAACAATTTTATTATTTCTTGCACCTTTTAGCATGACTTTGCGGCAATTTGAAGAAATTTAGCACCTATTTGTAATCGTCGATCCACCTGGATCCATTACTTCAGTCCAAAAACAAAGAAACAGTCAGAACAACAAACGCATAGAAATATTTGAAGTGTTCATTTTGCGTTTCACATACGTACTGTTAAACACCAAAAAATGAGTCTACAAAATGTCTGATGCAAGACATGTAATACCAGATAGATTAGGTCAAGCTAAACAAAACAAAACAAAAAATTCTCCTACTATGTTTCAAATAATCACGTAAAATTTTGAGTTATTATTTAAAAAAGATTCGTAAATAATCACAAATGGCAGATGAACTGTGGTGGCAACGTCTATCGCCGTATATTAGGTGCTTGCATATTAGGTCAAACTAAACAAAAAAGTGTTCTACCATTTTGCAAATGATCACATCGATTTTTAGTTATTAAATAAACAAAAGATTAGTACGTTATCGTACACAACTATGCACTAACCTTTCTTAACTACTTCCTTAATTAAAAATCTACGTGATCATTTGCAAAATGGTAGAGGACTTTTTTGATCAGTTTAACAAACACACGGCAGCAGACATCGCCAATATGACTTATCTACCGTACGATGCGTGATTATTCACGAATCTTCTTTAATTAATAACTTAAAATTGCACGTGATTGTTTGAAAACTGGTAGAGGAATTTTTTGTTCAGTTTGACTTAATCTACCTTCACACGATATTGCGTGTCTTGCGTCATCTTGTATATTGTCATATTTAATCTAATAAAGAATGGTTTTGAAATGCGGTAATAAAGATCTGGCCAAATTACAGAGGCTCTACCTTTGTACTTAGCTGTACTTTTGAATGATCTACGTATAATACGGAATGTTCGTTCGCTTATCCATCAAAAATGCACGGTTTAATTGAAATAGTTGACACTCACGACGAAACTTTTTTGGAGTGGGCCGCCGATGATCGATGTCGGCGCGGAGAGAGCGTGCTTATCAGACCATGAAAGATCCAGCACGAGATATCGTAGAACCTACCACGTTCTCATCGGTCTCGCCGGTGGGTCGACGGAACCTTCTGCTTCATTTAACGCAAATCCGAGGCCGGTCCATTTTGCGCACGTCATCTTATCAGAATTCCAAAGGAGATGTTACGCCGCGAATCTGCGAACTGACGGCAAAAATTCCGACCACCAGCAGCGATATACAACTCATGCACACTCGGCATTGTATACGCTTTAGGGCTTATTTGCCAAGAGGTTTCCTGCGATTTTTAACTTTACATATATGTAAAATTTAACTTTACATACACTGATGAGATAACTACATGAGATTCATCTACACGGAAAAAAAGGTTGGTTGAATTAACCAAATATCTGGTCGAATATGATCGATCCAGAAATTCTGATTGAAGTAACCCGATTTCTGTTTAAGTTAACAAGATGTTTGGTTGACTTAAACAGAATTCGGGTTATTTTAATCGGAATTTCTGGATCGTTCATATTTTGGTTGGACCAGATATTTGGTTAATTCAACCAAACCTTTTTTTCCATGTAAATAATGTTTTAGGGAATTTCGTTTTTGAGACACTATTTATTAAAAATTTATTGAAAAATTTATTACTCATATACACACACAAATCATGAAAGAAATCTTAAAGCAGTACCATTGGCTAAATCTTGTGATTCAAGTTTCTGCGTCAGATTATCGATTTTACTTGATTTTTATTTGATTTGACTTGATTGCGATCTGTGCAATAAAATTTACACAACTTAGAAATTTGGTTTTTTCTGTTCGATTTTTTCTCAATGTATATACGTACATATATATACGTACGTATATATTAAGCAATCTATTGCAATATTACCCCCGTAACAAATTACTTGAGCGGCAACGCACGTTTACAGGTATTCATGGGTATTTATGGATGAAATTTATTTTATGGACCATTAAAAGCCTCGTAATCGAAGCGAACGTCGATAAAACACGAATGGAACTGCTCGTCGCACGCTTTTCTTCATTGCTCTTGTCTCGCCACTTTTTTGACCGTGGCGAAACGCCTCGCGCGTTCATCGCGGCGTGACGATCACGAGGCCGATGAGAAAGCGCGTAAAATTTAAGAGCCCGTCATTTTTGTCAAAGCAGCCGTGCAGAGAAGGTATCGTGCAATTTCTTTCTTGTCTTCCTGGTCAGTGCCGTTATTTTTTGGATCCATACAGTGTACAGTTTCTTTCTATTCGCTCTAAGAACAGTGTCGCCATTGAAACCACGACAGAATCGATAAAAGAAATCTTATTTTGGCAAGGAATGTCCCCAATAATCCTTCAAGTAGGGGGGAAGATATTCTTAGTATAACGCCTAAAGCACCATAAGCCTACTTTCAGAAAAAAGAAAACTAAAAATAACATTCTGCGTCGGCAAGATTTACGCGATAATTACGAGGCACGTGATCACGAAATCTTATCAGACGTATAATCATGAGTATGAGAGATTACAGTCTCCCTCGCGAGAGAATCCGACGGGATCCAAGGAAGATAGAAGACGAGATTGTCCCGACGTATTTGGATGCACGTGTACGCAATGAGTCTCGAGAGTTCGTATATAGACTCGTATATATTCTAAACAGGTCAAACGTGTATATTCTATCATATATATTCTCGGAATTTGCAAAAATATGAAACGTACCTCGGAAGAGCTGAGGAAATTTCTCTGCTTCGAAAGAAAAAGTATAGGAAAACAAAAAGGAAAGCTCGATAGTTGTTTCTGAAAAATCAATTTCGGTTAAATGGATAAAATGATTTCGGTATTCTTTTTTTAAATCTCGAGACGTATTTATTTTACTCCAGCACTTTTATGCGTAGATTAACCAGAGGAACTGATTAATTTTAAGTAAAATATATATAATTTTTCATTAAAAAGATTAAAGTTGACTCTGACAAGGCTTTCTAAAGTCATACTAAAGCCAAATAAATGTTAGTATCCTTTTTCTCTCTCCTCAAAGTTCTTTTGTCTGAAACACTTTACATCTCCCTTAATTCCCGATTATATTTTTTAATATTCCTTTATATATGTACATACATACAAATATATATAAATAACCTTAATTCTCTTTAATATTCAGCTGTATTAATTAAAATGATATATTGATTATATCATTTAGTCAATTGGATTGTCCCTATTGTATTGTGTTTCTATTTATAATTTTTAATGAAAACAATAAGAGGAAATAGTTATTGCCGCAAAATGACTGTAACCAGATAGATTACAGATAGATACAGATAGATACAGATATAGATATGTAGATTAAAAGTCGTGGAGAAGATTAAGAGAAAACAGTCGCGATTACAGAGGCAGGCAAGGGGCGAAGACGGCACCTGTTGCGACCATCAGACGGTTTCTTGACTTTAAATAAGTCATCGGGAAACTTTTCGATCCCCCTTTCATCCTCATGAGAACAACATCAGCCATCTTTTGCCTTTTCGTACAATGCGCAAGGTGACAAATTCCAAGTAGATAGGACGTTATTGTCGGGTCTCGCCACGGCTTACGATGAAACAAAACGTTTTCACCGATCGGCGTTATCGCATCGCGACGTCGTAAGCGCCGCCGCGATGAAGAGAAATTCTAACAAAGCACTTTATTAATCCGCTTTTCCTTCTCTCATAATGTCACCGTGGGTGTGTATGTGTGTGTATTTGTGTACACGGGAGATGAAATCTTCTGTTCGCTGGCAATTATGAATAACGTCATAGCGTGCATAGTCGAATCGGGTCGCGTTGCGTCGCGAGAGCGCGTTCATTACGTCCCTCGGCGCTTCTCTTCTAATGGAATTGCCATTTTAATTTTCCGCGATTCTCTAATTCGAATTGGCGCATAGACATCGTTACTAAACGCTGCAAATCGCACGTGGGTCCGAACAATTTTTAGCCGGCCCTAATTAACGACGTCGTTTAATCGCCCGTACGCGAGCACAGCGCGCTCGCAAATCCTTACGTTTGAATGCTTAACTGAGCGTTTACGCGAACAGCAGAATATTCTTCCGGAATAAATGAAAAAACGATAGTTTTTTCACTCATAACCGTCACGATATAAGCACGACTGAGTCTAGTTGGCCAAAAGATCATGTGGACATTGTGTTTTGTTTATATTTTTATCGTGACAGGAGCAGCAAAAACAAAATCGCAAAATATTGCTTTTACACCGAGTAAATGAAAGTGGTTAAGTTAATGAGACTTTGCTTGAACCGACAAAATTCGTTCAAGCAAACATTTAGTCGATTGAACGAATTATATAGTTGCTGTAAGGAATTATATCAATTGATTCAATTATTGCAATCTGGTCTAAGTAGTAACTACAATATATCAACGTTCTAACGTATAATTTGTTTAATAGATACAATATTTCTTTAAAGGCGAATGACCGTTTTGTAGATCTGATCGCCTCTTCTTTCAGTACAGAACATAAGTACTTGTCCCTCGGTTTCATTAAAATTAGAATAATGTTACAAATAGATAGGAAAGATAGGAAAAAGATAGGAAAATAGTCATTCAGGAATAGCCGAGTGCATTTTCGAACGTCCCGAAAAATCATATTAATATTCTGCATCGCGAGTGAATAAACTTAAGCGACGTGTTAAGGACCATTTAACAATTACGTCACACCACGAGGGGGAATGAGTCTATTAGTTCGCATGATAGTTTGTGATGACAGAGAGAAAATAGGAAAGATCATGGAATATTACACATTTCCCGTATTTAAATTTTTATATATATTTAAAAATATTATATTCTATGCAAATCATTTAATTTTGTGTTAATAATAAGAATTTTAATTTCAAAATATTTTTTAAACATAATTTTTGCTAATACAAATTATATAATAAAATAATTTGGCTGGGAATTATTTGTATTTTAGAAAATAAAATAGTAGCGCTGTATTTTAGAAAAATAATAGTGTCTAATAATTATTACGTACAATATGATATGATATGAGCTATTCAGTAAGTGAGATATTCAGTATGAATGCACGGTCGAAAGTGATTCACATTATTTTCATTCTTTTCTTGTGCTTAAGTTCCATCAGCTATTTTCACTTAAATTTACGTATCCTCGTGTTTATTCCTTCGATCCGTTTAAGCCTCTCCAAAGGCAGCGTGACCAAGCAGGACCAAGGAGGATCCGTAATCCGTCGGATTTCACCATCAAATATTGAACGAAATTCCTCCGAGCGGATTTCGGTTTTAGCGGACCACCGTGATGTTGCGACATTCAATCATGTTCTGTCGATCTTTTTATCTCTTTCTTTTTGTTGAATTACTTAATTGTTTTGTTCATTTCTCACATTATTTTAATTTCTTCTCAAATTTCATAATAAATAACATATTCGCTCTCTCTCTCTTTCTCTCATCTCCTCTTCCTTTTTCCCTTCTTTCTCTCTACGTGTACCTTATTCCACTATTACTGTTAAATTTTTAATTAATAATAAATATTGATAATACTACTGATAATGGTAATATTGGTACTACTGATAAATATTTAACTAATCAGTTACAAGCAACGTTATTTATAATTATATCTCCTTATCAGTTACGCTTTACATTTATTGACGTATATTAATCTACGTAAACGCTAATTTTTAGCGAATTCGTGACGCGTGACGGATTTATTAAAAAAAAACATTTTTTAAACGTTTGTTTTCTTTAAACTTCTCTTCAAACTTCAACAAAATCCGGTCAATAATGCGCTGTGTGTCGTAGCACGAAACACGAAAAAGTGTTGTTCGCAGACATAGTGTGACGCAAGCAAGAGAGCAAAAAGTAACTTCCGATATTTTGTCTTGATTTAACGTTGGGATTCGGTTTCGGTGGCGGTGTAGAGATACTTTGCAAAGAAGTATGATACTTCAACTGTCGGAATCCGCATCGTAAAATTGTCGCGACAATCCTGCTAGTGTGCGCGTCGAGCGCATCGGTAGAAGCTACTCTCCACCAGCGATGGCATTTATCCCACGCCACTCGTAAATAACTTCTCATTTTATTTTACATGGCAGAATTCCATTCGCGTGCATCTGCGCCCTCGAGGAGCCATAAAATCTTCCGCGGAGTACGCGTTAACTCCCTTTTACGCCCTCTCAGAAATCCTCTCGTGTGGATATAAGACATTTCGGAGTGTTGTAAAGATAATCATCGTTACAATACATACGGACAAAATGGCTGTATTATTATTAGTATCCTTTTTTATTCCCTTCTTCTCGCTCGCTCGCTCGCCTTATATCTCTTAATTTTCTGACCATTTCGCGGTATTCTTGCGCCCAGCGTTTGCCGACATCTAGATAAAATTATCTAAATAATCATCCAGATGAAGAACCTTTATCTTTTTATGTAGGTTTATAAAATACAAAATAGATTCACCTTTATTTTAGATGAAAAGGATGTCATCTTATCTAAAGAAAGTATCTAAGATGACATTATGCGTTATGCAAAATCTGTTTTATTTATTGTTTTCACGATGTAAGTATTGAAAAGACAATTTTAGTAAATGTACATATATATACGAATAAGTTAGAGTCCAGTACATTTGAAACGAAACAAAACTAATCAAAACATTGCTTTAAGATTATGTATATACTCAAATGCACCGACATTTTTTTAGGCGTAGAAAGTTTTATTAAGATGTAAATAAACTCGGTGCCACGTTATAGAACAATGGAACAAGGAAGTGATTCTATTTGTAAGGAATCTTCTGATGATATCCGAATCCGTATTTCGATTATTTATTTACAGATAAAAAGAGTGGGAAAGAATCTAATGCCGCGCTCACTTACATCTCCTCAAAACTCCTTAAAACTCTTATGAAGTGACTGAAGCTAAGAATAAAGGACAAAGATATGCTAAGTAAGCTGCTTTCTCTGTCACGCAGTACTATAAAAAAGCGATGTAGCAGAAACAAACATAAGAAAAGAAAGAGAGGATAAATTGTGATCGCTTTTTTCGTCTTTCCCACAAAATAAGCAATTAAACAAATCTGCAATAATATAATAAACATTAGAACTTAGCTAGCATATAATTTAGATAAAAAAAAAAATTTCGCAAAAGAACCGTTTGTTTTTATTTTTTTTCTGGCAATAAAAAAAGTCGAGTTTCTTAAACCATAGAAATTAATATAAACTACGTCACTTAAGCCACACTATTATAACAAAGATTAAGGGAGACGGAGTTAGTTAGCTACCGAAGTAAATTTGCAATTATTTCTGCTATTCTAATAAGTTACAAAATTGAACAAGCCAGATTTTTAAACATGTATAAGTAACTCTAATTACAATAATAAGGCATATATGACGCAGTACTTATAACGTAACAAATTATCATAAGTATCCTCCGAGTTTATAGACAATTGAAATTTTCTCAAATATCATTTATAATTTTGTGTGGTTTCTTGGAAATATTTATAGATATCTACTCGTATAATTTGGGAGATACATCAAAGATAAATCAAACGATTCTTCTCTGAAAAAATATAAATTTGATGGATATTTATACCGTTAAATCGTACAAGTGATCCTAATTATGAAGGCACGGCATAAATGATGCAGAACGTGTCCCAATTTCGATATAACTTTTCGGGATAACTTCATGCTTCCAATATTTCAGGAAATTGTTCCGGTACTCTGATTATGATTTCCCGGAACGTCGTTCCACTTTTCAAGTTCCAGAACTCTGATTATCGAGGTTATGCATGTGTCTACCGTTATAATATCCTCTTTCCTTTCTTCCTCGAAAAAAAGAGCTGATACCGCCGAAATTGCACGCGACAATGCCCTACGGGGCGCAATTCCCGAAATTGAGAAACTTTTGTGCAACTAAACAATTATTATGCAATCGGAATGTGCTTAAAATACGATGAACTAGGTTTCCTCCGGCTATTCCGAGCTGCGCGAATTATGCGCGCACACGCGAATTTGAAAACTCAATCTCGGACTATCGCGAAAGTCCATATAACATTTGCCGATTACAAGTTGCGTTACCTTTGTTTCCAGATCCGGACCGACATCATGAGGACAACGCCAACGAATCTGACTGCCACGAGGCTCATTATGCTCTGCCTGTTGAGTGTGATCGGTGAGTCGAAGGCGGCGATAGAAGAAGTGCCGTCTTCGTCTCTGCACATCCCGCGATTGAGTCCGCTGTTGAACAACGTGGAGTACGAGGAGCCCTCGGAGAAGAGATCGTACGCTTACGTTTCCGAATACAAGAGGCTGCCGCTGTACAACTTCGGCATTGGAAAACGATGGATCGATAATAACGAGGACAAAGTGAGTTCCGGACGAAATAAAACGAGAATGTGTATTAACTCTAACAGTCACATCCCAAGCACCCTTCCGAACACACATCCTGATGCAGTTTCTCCCATTTCCCTCCTTTCCTTACCGATTATGATGACTCGCGCGTATATTCCACTGCTGATTAGTTGGCTTTAAGAACACGCTGATTTTTTTTTCACTTTTTTATGTTGTAAAGGTTTTTTTTCCAATGAAACAATCTTGCTAAATTTTAAAACTGATTTGGATCAAGATTTATATATACAAGATGAGCCATATAAAGTGTTACAGACTAATATCTAATATCTTCCTAGATATTTTCCTAGAAATTTTCCTAAGCATTTCCTAGCATTTCTTCCTAGAAATTTTCCTAAGCATTTCCTAGCATTTCTTCCTAGAAATGCATTGTTCGAAAAAGAAGCTTTAAATAAAATTAAGATTCGAAAGAATTTGTGCAATTATTGTTAAAAAAAACCCGAACTGAAAGAAAAGTAATCTGAGTAATCACTTTTTTTGGCAATAGAATGATTTTACCGTGTGTTACTATAGTGCTAATAAGATAATAACTTTACATACACATATTGTTACTACTATTTTTTTATTAGAGCAGCAACAAAATATAGTTGGTACAAAAAATTACTATAATTTTGGGATATTCACCAATTTCTTCTCTCAGCGCAGAAGCATCACCGAGTCGAAAGCTTAACAGTATTTCCAAGTTGAAGCGTTCTACTTTAAAATGCTTATCGACACATCGCTCTGGGGTAACTTTTTGCAAAGTTGCACAAGTTCTTTCGAATTTATTTTTCCGATCGATTTGATGCGTTCCTTCAACTTTGTTGAGAAGTGCATTTTTTTCGTATTATCCGTTATAGTACTATATAAATCATGAAATATTGACCGTCCTGTTTATTTTCTCTAAGAAAATGAAAACTTCTGTCCAAAGTTTACATGAAGATCGAGTGAGCCAAGTTACAGCAAATAAATTCCTAACATGTTTATCTTTTATCCAGTTTTATTAGTTTTTATTAGCTTTCACTGACCATACGTCTGATAGATGCAATTAGTGACGCCTTTATATTGGGAGTACAAATTAGTTCGGTCCGTTTTTTTGTGGTCAAAAATGCATTTATTTCAGAACAAAATGAATGAACAGATTAATCAAAGTATTGTCCATCGCTGGCTACTACTTTTTCCCACCTCTCAGGCAATTTTCGAATTCCATCTCGAAAAAAGTCTCGTCTTTTGAGGCGATCCAAGTTAGAAGCCAATTTTCGATTTCTGCGAAAGAAGTGAACCGGTGACCTGCCAAATCGTGCTGCATCCGTCGGAAAAACCAGTAATCAGAAGGAGCAATGTCCGGCGAATACGGCGGGTGCGGTAAAATATCCCACTTGAGCGTTTCCAAATAATTTTTTACGACTTTTGCGACATGAGGCCGAGCGTTATCATGCAGAAGAATAACTTTGTCATGTCTTTGCTCATATTCCGGCGGTTTTCTCGTAATGCACGGCTTAAACGAATCAACTCCCAATGATTCTGCAAGCTCCTCTTGCGTTTGACTTGGATCTTCATCGAGTAATGCCTCCAATTCTTTGTCTTCGAATTTTTTTGGCTGTCCAGAGCGAGGCTTGTCTTCAACGCTGAAATCACCATTCTTGAAATGTCGAAACCATTCCCTACATGATTTATCAATTGCAGCATTGTCACTATAAACTTCTACAAGCATTCGATGCGCTTCAGCTGCACTTTTCTTCCAATTAAAGCAGAAAACTAAAACCTCCCGCAAATGCTGCTTAGTTAACACAAAATTTGACATATTCAACCCAGTAAAAAACAGGGGTTTTGTATGAAACTCAAAGCGATATAAACTGAATATTATTGACAGATGTCTAATCTCTCTGAAACCACCGAAATCAGCTGTTACTATGAAACATTCATAACAGCCAGAACCATTTTTTGAAAACGGTCTAAACTAATTTGTACTCCCAATATAAATTAATAAGATGCTTCAGTACAAGTTACCGGTAGCGCGCGCGCCACCATGGCAGTCAACATATTAAATATATACCAAATTAATCTTACGTAATACACATTGAAACAATTTTATAAAATATTTAGCATTTATAAGTTGAAAATATAACTTGTTAGCTTATTACCAGTATTAATTTAAGTGTTAAGTCAGCTTACATCTGGTTAGAATATATTTGTGTTTTTTAAAATATTTGAAGAAATTATGATAAACTATATTTGTACAAATAGTAAAAGTTTTTTACCGTCGGACTAAAAATATACTCGAGTAAACTATCAGTTAATTAGATCGTAACGTACCAATTATTCTATTCTTTTAGTTTCTATTGATAATACAAGGAGTTTTAAAACTATCGTACGATACTTTAATAGCATATTATGGAGCTTAATCGGGATCAAAATTATCAATACGAAAATTTATCAAATTGAGACAAATCTAATTGATGTTTTTGCAACACTAGCTTCTAATATGCATGCTGACCGGCAGGCTTTAGACAGTTTAGTTCATTGCATGAATCGCTAATGTCCATTAGAAGATTTATGAAATTGTGCATCGTGTGATGCTAGTTTAATATGACACTTCGTTCGAATTGTACGTTCAGCATTTTGCGTTATATACAATCAGCCTTTTCAGTATTCAGCCTCTATGACGACCAGTCGTCTTCGAATGCTATCTAGCTAATGAAACAGTTCATAAAGCATCTGAAGATAAACTTAAGATAACTTTAAGCATAAGATCCGACTGTGAATACCGTTGTATGCCCTAGTTTTCGGTAGCAAAGGATTAAATGCAAGAGAGCACGGGAAGTCTCTAAACTTACCAACGAGCCGATCCTATTCGGCCCGAACCGAACTCTCCGCTACTCGATATTTCGCATCCACTGAAACTGCACAGGAACTGCTTTTACCGTAAATTTTATTCAGATATGAGACACAAAGCCAAGTTTCCTGATCAGTCATGTGAAAATACGTGAATACAAAAGCTTAATACGGTAAATCTCTCTTTTAAACTAACGAAAATGGAAAGTGGTAGTTTTAAAATTCCAGAATACTGTCGTTACTGAAAGCGATTCTAGCAAGATAATCGCGCGTGCAAAGTAACGTGTCTCGCAAACGATGCGATCGGGAATCACGTGCGACGTTTCCCGATCCGTTTATCTTCATATTAAGAAGTGTTATGATCGTCTGGCAGTGATGTACACTCAGTTACGAAGTGATTTTGAAAAATTTTTTTAAGGAAGTTGCAGTACTTCGAGTTGTTATAATTGCGAGCCATTGCTGACAAATTTGTGCAGTAATTTGTCAGTAACAAAAGACAACCTCTGTAAATTGATCAATAGTGACTCCCAATTATGACAACCTGAAGCGCTTCATTGGAGAAAAAGTGTGGAAAATGTTTTGCAGCTGAGTTTACACTCATGGACAGAAAAGTTATTCGCAATTTTTGAGATGAGTTGTAGTGAACTCTGTCTTTTCCAATGAAAGAATTCGTTTTCTATTGAAAAGATACTCTCCTACTGAACAAGATGGATGAATTCACAGCTCACCCGACAAATTATACGAACAGTCTTCCTGTTTATGAGTGTATATACGTATGTTATTGTTTTCGAGACCACATGATTTTCAGACGGTGAGATGCATTGGAAAGCACCGTTACATTATTTTTATTGATCTAGCATTCTTCTATATCATATTATTATATATAATTTTAAATTATTTTATAGTATTTAATTACTTCTTGATATTCAAAGCGTCAAAATGCATAATTCCTTCGCGATGACAACCACTCGCGTCTCATCGAAGTGAATAATGACTCGTGACAAAATCGAAATACCTATTCGACGTCGCGGGAAACAAGTAACAATTACTTTATGCAAGATAAGATTTCAAATAAAATACAGTCGGTAACAGAAAAGCCGCAACATTTTTATTTCGTTGAGTCTCAAAACGCATTCAGTATTCAATACAGTATAAAAAAATCGATCAAAACAACTTAAAAAATCGAGATGAACAAAATTAATTACGGGGGTTATATATGGAACTAATTGCTTTAATTCTTTCGGCATAATTTTGATGTTCTTGTAATCTCTCATTTGTATCAAACGAGCTAAATATTCAGTAAAATTGATTGATCATGGTGTTGATTTGACTCTCCCGGAAAATAATGGTAACCAGATGAGTTGTCAAGTGTAATAACGAATAAGAAGTCTAATTAAACTTTCCTCCCATGTTGAATAAGTTATATACATTATTAAAGGAGAATAATGTAATATTTCATTTAATTCTTTCTTTATGTAATATCGTGACAAACTGTTAATTTAAATAGTATCTATCCCGTTTATTATTCAAAAGAAATTAACGATTTCAACAAAAAGCTAATAGAGAGTTGACACAACTGAAGATGCCAGAAGCTAAAAAAAACTTTAAGAAAGGCGGATACGTACAGTTAGGTTTCAGGCGGTATACATACACGGTCACACATCACATAAAATTTTAAACGAAGCTTGCTCGCTTATACTTCCGCGACAACAATTTTTTCTGTAAGCCAGTGAGGCAGCCAGCGCAACCTATCAATGGCCATTAAGTTGTGTATCCCAACTCTGTATATGGTAACTTATTTAAGCTTGAGGAATTTGTTGTAATAATTTCTGCTAGTTGAACAAATCTTGCAAACGTTCAATCATCACAGACATTAGTTCAATGTACTTATCATATGATTTACTTAACTTTCTATATTAAGGATAAGATTACTTATATTATGCAGAAAAAGGTTAACCTTTTTTATTAGTTGACACTTATAGCGTCCGTATAACTATATTTTAGTTTCTCCTAATCTTTTACTTTTGACAAAATGTTTTAGTTGAAATTCCTATGTTAAATTGTTAAACAGTCTTAATTTTTACTTAACTCGACTCGATTGCAGTTGATGCAAACAAATTTGCTCAAGCCAGAGATTTGGCTCGCTTTATCCTGATCTTTGTTTTTAGTAGAAAAATGTACTTTTTCGAAGTTATTAAAAGAGCAAAACTTCTTTTTCAATATGAATACGTTGCGAAACAAATAGGAAAAATGATCTTTTTTTCGATGAATATATCATTAATATGTTCCATGTTAGATTAATTCTACATCACTTGTCATTCACGTTGCGTGTGTCACGGGTGACGCATGTTGTTGTGTAATGTTTGTTGAATCGCATCTTTTAATATTTATAAGAATATTTCATAATTGTTTCGTTTTAGATATTAAACGGTTTGAATGGAAAGTTCACTTATGTGATCCACGCAATATGGAACTATTAACTGTTAAATTTAACTGTTAATATTAGCAAAACTGTTAATTAATATTTGATTAACGTAAAAAAGTATTGTTCTTTAAGTGCTGCTGCTGTGCTAAAAATTTTCCTGTTGACTATACAATTATCAGTTGACTATAAACTGACTATATTTGAATAGAATTTTATGAAGACTTCAAAGTAGAAAAATACATAATATTTTAAAATTTGGGAATTTTCGACAAAGGATGAGCTTTCTCGACATTTTTATATCAGGACTCCTAACTCTAATTAAGTTTCAAGATATACTATTAACACATCCTCTATTAAATATCTCACATAGGTTTTTTGTGATTGTGTGTGTGCTGAATAATAAATTTAACTTAGCATATTAACATAACATGTTGATTTTAAAATGGCATCAGAAACAACGTTCTCTAATATCACTGTACTCGTCAGTGTGTTAACTTTTTCGGAAAACAATTATCTAATTTTATAGTGATATAAATATAATATCTGCCAATTATATAATAATATTTCGCTGTTTTTGTTGAGGAATTTTATAATAAATACTTATTCACAATAATGTTCGTTAATGTCAATATTCGGTAATGTTTGAATTAAAAAAAAATTAAACGTATCTAAACGTACACATACAAGGAGTCAGCCATTATTTATATAGCGCCTCGTGAAACTTTTTGACAATTCATTAGCGAGAATATCGAGAAAGATCATTTTACTTACAGAGACTTTCCAATTTTTAACACGACATATTTGCAGCTAAGCCTCAAATTAAGATTCCGTTAAGAAATAAAATTCGCCCGAAGAAAGTAATTTTGTTATACATTAGATCGCCCAAAGCTCGCGGAAAATCCAGCTTTCTCGGTCATCTGCATCTCGAAAACTATCGATGTCTCGATATTTTTACAAATTTTTCTTTTTTTTATTAACTTCTAGCAAATTTACAAATCCGTCATAATGAGACATTAAGTAAATCAAATAATCTAATAAGAACATGTAGGTTTTACTCCCATTGGAGTTAACTCTTAGTTATTTTTGCAAAGGAAATTTTTATTTTAAAAAGCGCTATGTAAATAGTAGGCGTGAATTATAGAATACTCCATATATATCAGCATTTCTGGAAAGGTTAAGGTACTGTACGATGGTTTCGGAAAGCCTTGTATATTTTAATTACGCGGCACAGTTGGCGTATTGTTCAACGGAAATTCTCTCCGTGCACTGTTACACAATACAATTGTGATTTCCACGTGGCAAAACAATTGCAATTCACAGAGAACACGGCCATTCTCCTTCGGCATCGGTAAGCGTCTACGGGACTACAGGTTCGGCATAGGCAAGCGTAACAACCACCCCTCGGGCTTGGATTACTTCCCTGCCGACAACTTGGAGGCTTATCACTCTCACGAAGACAACGCAGACGATTTCATGGACGAAAAGCGCGGTAACCAGCCGTTCAGCTTCGGTATCGGAAAACGCGGCTGGAAGTTGGCCGAGGCGGCCGCGAGGAGACCGAACGCCAACGTTGTCGCTGCTCCGAGATACCTGCTGAGCTTGGGCAAAGGAATGGGCGAGGATGAGGCTCAGTAGAGAGCCTCCTCGTCGAAGAGCACGGACTGTCTTTTCCTTCCTCACCCCCTCCTTCCATGTTCGTTTCAATCCCTGTGGACGATCCCACGAGAGAAACGCGCGAACTTGTCTCATCTCGGAAAATACGATCGGTGATCAAGTTGATCTCTGAAAATTGCGTAATTCGTCGGTTCCCCGCGGTCCGTCTCTAATGACAAATGACTCTGTGTCGCGCGCAAGAAAATTAATAATCATTAATGATAATCGATATTGATAATCAAGTCTCATCACGCTCCTTCTCCGTCGAGTAGCGATCAGTGATCACGGACTCTGTGGTTATGAGGATTAAAAGTTCTCGCAATTGCGGCACACAGCTTTCTCGTTAAGTATCCGTGTCGTTGTCACGTCAACGCCCTTTTGCATCTATCGCAATGTTGGTTGCGACGCTCGTTGCGATGATAATTGCAAACTCATGGCTTGCATGAACTTGTCGTTAGGATAGCTAATTAGATAGCGAAGAGAAGTGTCATACAAAGACTGTATACTGTGCGGAAAAAAATTTTGTTGGATTAACTAAATGTATGTTGAAATGTGAACGGAACAGTTTTCCGATTGAAGTCACTAGAATTCTGTTCAAGTTAACAAGACTTCCGATTAGCTAGAATTGCAATTGTTCAATTCGAATATTTGTAGGTTCTGATTAACTAGAAATCTTGTTTGATTAACCGAAATCTTAATCTGAACAGAATTCTGACAACTTTAGTGAGAATTTTCGTCTATATTTCACCAGACATGTGATTAATCCAACCGAATGTTTTCCCGTGTAATTAGTTGTTTCAACGCCAAACGAGTTCACGTCGTGAGTTTGTGACATAGACTTAAGAGATAGACTTCGCATTCTTATGAGACTAGAGACGAGAGTAAGGCCGAAAACACATAGAAAAACGCAACCAATAAGACTTAAGCACATTGACCAACCACAATCGATTATTCTACCTTACGGCCCACGAATAATCGATTGTGGTTGGTAAATTTTTATATTGCTTGCGTTTGTCTATATGATTCCGGTCTGAAGGACAGAGATATGCTGAGTAAGGTGCTTTCTTTGTCACACAGTACTATAGGAAGAGACAAAAAGAAACATAAAAGGAAATGAAACGGAATAGAAGAGAAAAAAAGAAAACGCGTTGACCATGTGATCGCTTCTCCTCCTTTGTCCTCCGAGAGCGAAGCGATCGTCCACGGAAGTTGAACGTTAACACATTGCGTGCCAAGCTGATTTTCACTAAAAACTTCCCAGAGGCCATGTGACTTTTTCCTCAAATTGTCGTCGTTTTTACTTCTAAATGTTATTTTATGCTAATTATTTCACTTGTATGATAATAATCCTCTAAAATGAAACATGTACGACGTGGCACTGGTCGAATTATTAGCGTCATTCGTGACTGAATGACGTAGCATTCAATGTATTAAAAACGACCACGTGATCCTTCTGGGATCTTTTTCCTTCGAAGAATGTTCTTTATAAGATTTGTGCACCGTTGACAGTTTACGCTCCGCACTGTAAATGTACACAAAACACGATGGGAATATCTTTGCTCGGCTTAACCGTAGAACAAATTTTCTGTTCTTCTTCACCGAGGCTGCCCGACTTTGTTAGCTCCTCTCGCTCTTCTCATCGCGACTAATAATTCGAATATATTATGTTACGTGTTTATTGAAGACGAAAACAAGAAAAGAGAAAAGATAGAGAAAGAGAGGTGTTTGTTTGAATTACAGGCAACTCGTGCTTATATATTTCAACATTGCGATTAATGCTTACGTTTTCGTTAGAATAAGATTTACTTTTCTCTGAATGGTTTCTCAATTTATCTGCAATCACGATCCGAATAAAAAAAGAAGGAATACATATAATTATATGAATAATTGCATATAAGTATATATAAATTATATATAAATTGTATATAACCCGTATACATATAAATTTTGTTCTTACATGGTCGTATTTCCAATCACATGTAATTATATATGTTTGTATGAAAAGATACGCTGCTGAGTGGAAGGAAAGAAGATTGTGTCATTCAATTAAACGTCGACATCACGAACTACAAACGTAAACAGTCACTTTAATTGTTCAACAGCATTTCGTAGACATAAATAATTACGTATGATTATTTTCGGCAGTATAGGAATAAAATTTACATACAAAGTATCCCTAGAGGAAAGGTCAATACTCTGGGAAATGATAGTATCGGTTTATTGGGCAAGAAAATTCATATGGACATGTGTTTCGTTCCAAATAGTGGCCGATATTTGTTTTATTTTCTATCACTGTAAAATTTTTGTTTAGGGTCCACTCAACAATTACGTCACGCGAAATTTCAATATTTTTATTCCCCTACGTCATCCCTTCGTCACAAAATTTGAGTTTCCTCTAACATAAAATAACAAAATAACTTATACGAGAAAAGCCATTAGCTAAAAGCAATTTCGGTATAATAAACACGAAACCGATATTTATTTACTGGATGATATTACAAAGCAGTTATCTGAACATATGTTATGTACTCATGTTGGCAATCCTATTATCCATGTATGCGCAGTGTAATATCGTAGATAGCCATCCCTGTCAGAGTACACCGTCGAAGAATAGCGAGCTGAGTCGGAAAGTGTGAAAACTTGTGAAATTTATTGGCAGGCTGGTAGTTATAAAGATTTATAAAGATGTTAGATATATAAAGATATATAAGGTTGTTTAAATTAACGTAAAGTGTACGAGTAGGTTCAGAGATTTACGGAGGGCAGACACAATGCCCGCGATGAGAGAGAACCGACCAGGAAGCCCAACAACCGTCGCGACAAACATAATCTAAGTGCAAATTAATACGCGAATTAGTGAGTCCTGAAGAATCACAATTGATAACATCGCTGTCGAATTTTTTTTGCCAACTTAATAAAACGTTATATCGAAATTGCTTTTAATTAATAACTTTCCTTCGTAATTACATTGAAGAAGCCTTTATGGGGTTGCATGAAGAATCTACTGTAGATACACACGAAGAGGTACACTATACGAATTGCTAATTTGCACAAGTGATACTATTATTCGCACAGAAGAACGTTAAGATGAACCAATACGAGCCACCGTCATCTTTTCACACGGGTTACAAAGTACATGGATGTTAAGGGTGGAAATTTTTGGAAATGTATCATAACCTGTAATCAATTTGCCATTTACACAATAAATATTAGAAACAACACGTATCCATACAATATTACGTCTAAAGACGAGACATAAGACATCTTGAAGACGTCTTAAAAAGGTTTTAGAGACGTCTTATATTCCGAAGTCTTAAAAATGACTTCAAGACGTCTTAAAGACGTCTTACGTCCCGATTTTTAACGTTGTGTTGTGTGACTTTTTCCTCCAGTTGCTATCCAGCAATTTCATTTCTAAGTGTTATTTTATGCTCTTTTTTTCTATCAACAATTTAGCAACAGCACATTCAAACAAATCTATTTCGGCGATCGATCGATACAGGACACACGTCTGTATGTAACTTTTTTGTTTCTAAGAACCGATATCACGACCTTTCAAAATATTGACCTTTCTTCCTGTGGGATGGAATATCCTGTATAATTGGACGTAATCTTTTTTTTCTCGGGGAATTATAAGCACGGCATCAACGAGAGCGACGGAAGTGGCCGAGTTGATCGTACTTTTGCATTTTTTGAACGAGTTACCTTCCATGATCTATAAAGTAAATTGTCACAGTAACGATTCAATGTCGATTAATAATATTTGTGCAGTAGATAGGAACAGTGTCTCTCGATGTGCTATCCATATTCCCATCTCTGTAACCACGGCAACGCTCGTACACACGTTTATTATTGTCCGATAATTATTTCCGACCTCATATAAAAAAAGAAACTACTCACTACTGTATGATTGTACTTATGTGCTGAATGTGATAATAAATCTTATAATCTTCTTCTTTTCGTCACACGTATGACATGTCTATGTATGTGTGTATGTATGTATGTGTGTGTATGTGTGTGTGCGCGCGCACGCGCGCGCGTGTGCTTGTGTGTTCACCTTCAATACCGCTTGCGACATTATCATTTTAGTTGCTGCAGTCAAGTGAGAATTTATCGATGAGGAATGTCATCCCGATTTATCGTGCGCGATGCATATATTCGCCAGCATGATTTATTAAGTGTATACCATTATAATAAACGATGAATGCAAATATGTCGACATATTTAGTGTAAATAGCGCGAATTTAGTATTTCGCGCGAAACTCTCGAATTGAGAATAAATCACTGTCGGCGACGGATCTCGGGATTTTGACGTGCACCTCTAATTTCCACGGATACGAGATTCGCACGGCCGGCCAGACGCTCGTATTTGCAACATGCTAATACTCGTACACTTTCAATTGCGACGCCGACGTCACGCGCGCGTGCCGCGCACATATCGGCGCGTATTCCGATATTTCGATCGCGACGTGAATTAATAGTTACACGATAAAGACTTCGGCTCCAGTGCATCGTGGGACTCACGGTGACCCGATCGCGATAAATAACGCGAGTCCGCGCCAGAACCGCCATGAATCAGGCACGCCCCCGTTCGGTCTCGATAATCCGACGTAGTTCTCACCCGTCCGAGTTCCCAATCGCGTCCAGTCTCTTTCGCCGGCCTCGTCGCGCATTTTCGGGAGTTTAGAGAATCGCCGGAAATCAAAAGCAATAAAACGAGAGAACGAATAAACTTATTTTCCCGTCTCACCGTCGTCCAGGCGAGAATTAATCGAGGAATAGTGTAACGGTAGCCGTCGCAGGTTCCTCCATCCGGTTGACGTCGTTGACGGAGACACAGGAGAAAAGAGAACACGAGAAGAGGGCAAATATGTCCGGCTCTTCCTTAGCAAGTCGCGAACTCGCGTTGTGCGTTATTCTGATATCCGGATATGGTACCGTCGCTCTTGAGAAGCACTGGTTGCCGGACCTGGAATGGCAAACCGCCAGCAACTGGGCGGACGGTCGTGTTCCAGAAATCGACAGCCACGTCATTTTTCCCGAGCAGACCCGCCACGCGGTGGGTATCGCCGGATACCCGCGCGATTTCAGATTGTCCGCGCTCGATCTACCCAGGCAAGGATCCTTGGTCCTGCCGAGAAACGGTAAACTGCAGGTAAACACAGTTCATTAACTTGTTGTTAGGGATAGATAAGCACGGCAAACGGAAAGACCTTTGCACGATTTAACATGATTGAACCCTTCCACGTGCTGATGAAAATTACTATTTGTTTATAAAATATATTGCAACAGAGCCGCTTCCGCGCTGAAGCGCGTAATTGCGATATTAATATCACATTTAATCGCGATTTAATATTAACATGAGATGTTGCTTTGATTTGTGAAGACAACTTATTGAAATACGTCATCGATAATAAATATAAAATGCTAATGTTTATACAATTAATTAAATTACTAATATTAGCTATTAATTATTAATTAATAATTAGATTGCTAATTTCGATAATTAGTTAAAATTATAAAACAAAATAACTAGTTTGATATGCCTAAAAATTATTTGTTTTAAAAGAAGATAGCAGTGCGCAGTCTTATAATTATTATTCACAATATAAATATAATTACAAGCTATTTTGATAAATATTGATAAAAAGGGAGTCAGCTCCGATGACCTTGACATGTATTGTAGAGGTCATCGTCCTGAGTAATATGCAAAAGGTTTTATCGATAATAAACATAAAATGCTAATGTTTATACAATTAATTAAATTACCAGTATTAGCTATCAATTATTAATTACTAATTAGATTGCTAATTTCGATAATTAGTTAAAATTATTAAACAAAATAATTAGTTTGATATGCCTAAAAATTATTTATGTTTTAAAAGAAGATAGCGGTACGCAATTTTATAATTATTATTCATAATATAAATATAATTACAAGCTATTTTGATAAATATTGATAAAAAGGGAGTCAGCTCCAATAACCTTGACCTTGACATGTATTGTAAAAGTCATCGTCCTGAGTCATATGCAAAAGGTGTACATATGAAATGTATACCTTAGAAATGTTATAAAAAAAGATGTATTTTCTAAGGAGTGAGAATTTCTCACAAAAGACTGCGCCCTCTGCCCCTTCGCGATGCGGGGAGTCTGGGAGGCGTAGCCCCTCAGTCACACGATTAGGAACAGGCATCTTCTTTATTAATATTGCAGTAAAATGTCGCAAAACTACATGGCATTAATACAACTTTTTTGTTAATAACTTTTTAATAAACAACGATCGACGGTTAAACCCTTTTGCGTGTTATTCTGGACAATGACCTCTACAGCATATGTCAAGATCAACATCATTGGAACTGACTCCCTTTTTATCAATAATTACCGCTATTTTTTCTCATTCTATATGAGAAAGGAGTGAGGTAATACCACATATCGTATAATATTGGAAAGGCCCAAACTTTGTTATAAAATATAAAGTGGGGAGAGGGGAGATAAAAATAATCCAATTTCATGTAATGTAATTATTAAATAACTCCTAAATAAAATATATATGTCAAATATCGACGAATTGTTTAGAATAAGACACATGATCTTATAAATTTTTTTTGTTCATAACCGATACTATCATCTCTCAGAATATTGATCTTCCTTTAGGGATTCTCTGTATATAAATTTTGTCTTTATATGGCCGTAAATAATCATACGTAATTATTTATGTTCACACCTAAAGGACTACTGTTGTACAAATATAATTAAAATTTGCTCATATTTATAACGGCCCATCATATTACGTTTAATTAAATAAAATGATTTTTATATAACTCGAATGCACAATTGAAGCAGTGCACGATATATTAAATTTGATTTGTTTCCTGATGATACATTTTCAAGTAGAAATAAAACCGCATGTCGAGTTATAAGCTGATTTTGTATATCAGTTCGATATTATTTACTTATTTCTTTTAGTTTTTTGCTCGTGTTAAGCCAATAACAAAACTCTCATTTCTTCTAGTAGCTATATAAATAAATTAGCTAATGATTGAATAAAAAAAGTTACTTAATCATAAAATGAGATATGTAATTAGTTGCCAATCAATAAAGTAACGCTTTTTTTATTTAGTAACTATATAAATAAATTAGTTAATGGCTAGATAAAAAAAATTGATTATGAGATAAATAACTGCAGCTAACTTCTACGTAGAAATTAAATCTAAGGACTGTTTAACCATAGTCAACTAGTCAACTAGTAAACTAGTCAATTTGTACATTAAATCGTTATGGTCTAGGCTTATTCGGCTATTAATTAACTGGCCTTAAAAAACTTGATTTTCTCTTTTGCTTTCTTTCTCTCTCTCTTTTAGTGACAGTATAAAAAAAGTTGTTAATAACTGAATAAAAGAAATTATACAGTTATGAAATAAAAAGTTGTAACTAACTCCCGAATAGAAATTTTGAATCTTAACAATGTTTAGTCACAAGTTAGTCAAACTGTTTATTAGATCATCCTTGTCTAGCTTCATTTAGCTGTCAATTAACCGATCTCGTAAACCTTAATCCTTTAATTGCTACACAAACAAATCAATCAATACAGATATATAAATAGACTGTATGGATAAATTAGTGAAACTTCACCGTTAATCGCATACATATGACCGAAAGATTCATTATGCATTTCGCGTTTATGCTTCATGCTAAGATATTTTGTTGTGTATTATGTACGTAAGCTGAGCAACTCGAAAGCAAACGCGAAAGTCAGCAAATGGTCGAGGACGGGTAATTTCTTCTGGACGGATCCCGCGAATTGGAACGGTAGCTCGATAGCGGCGCCCCATCTCGAGCGCGTGCCTTGTCGCCAAGACAACGTCGTTCTGCCAAATATAAATCACACCCTGAGCATGTTGCTGCCGGTGAGGGAGATACAGGTAAAGTCAATTCGACTGCCAAACGAAGAGCCGTTCACATCGTGGGAGTGGATGAGCTTTCATAATCGTAGGGAGTTTTCCAGAAGCAGATTCACTGTGAAGTAAGTTCTCGACGATGATAATACATACCGGCTGCTGTTAATACGTTTGCATATCAGTCTTCAGTGTAGTCTTCAGTACGTAGTCGACAAGTACACTAAGAGAGAAAAATAACTAAAAGATTTTTAAAAATATTTATTTGGTACTATAATAAAAAATATATTTATTTAAATTTAAATTGTTTCATTTAATTAGAATTATTTAATTACAAACAAGAATACTGCTGCTGTAAATTCAATATACTAAATTTTTTTAGCAAAATCCTAAAAATAATACAAAAAACAGCGATAAATTTTAACTATAACATTTAGAATTTTACTTGGACCAATAAAACATTTTTTTTAAGTATAATTAATTGCACTTGAAAAATTAATTGTACAACCCATAGAAGCAGGTATTAA
Organism: Odontomachus brunneus; assembly: GCF_010583005.1. NCBI lineage: Eukaryota > Metazoa > Arthropoda > Insecta > Hymenoptera > Formicidae > Odontomachus > Odontomachus brunneus. The sequence goes on along the minus strand of NW_022639525.1, from coordinate 1,127,579 downwards.
AACGAAAGAAAGTGTTTGGCATTTGTCATTATAATTGTATTGTAGAAATTTGTTTAGTGGGATTATCTTTTAGCGAACTATCATTTCCTCTATGATAAAACAAAGTAAAAGATATACGTGTGTCTCGAGTTTGTTTATCGCACCTTTGACAATTTAAGCTTTTGTAATATAAGGGAAAATTAACACGGAAGTTAATATTATATATTTTAACTTTCGTTCGATATAATTAATATGTATATATACGCACAGTATATGTGTGTGTATATGTAATAATTGGATGAGTGAGAGTTGTATCAAGAAGGTCGGTATGTAATTTCTTGAATTATATTGTGGGAAGATAAAGTCGAGACGAATGTATACAATTTTTTTCACTGACAATTTTTTGGCATTATTTCGTTTCAATGCTCACCGTCTAATTGATCAATTATTTCCAATTAGAAATAATGGATCTACCAATTAGAAATAATTAATCAATTAATCAATTTTTCTTTTTTTCTTTTTTTTAATTCTAATGCCACTGCTTTTTTCTTTATTGCAAATTTATTTTCCGCGATATAATTTTTTTAGATATATTGAGTTTTCCCAGATATACAGCTGCCCAACCTGTTCCTGCCAAGAAAATTTTGTTCAGGATGATTACCTCGAAGAGATTTGCGCCATCCAAAGGCCGAAATGCGGATTCACGGATTGCGAGTATCCTCTTACGGTTAGACATTGCGTTTTTGCAGCAAACGTGAAAAATTTGTTAATTCTTTGACTATAAAAAGCAGTATTGTATATATTGTCAATAAATGTATCTCACGATAAAAACATTTAAATCGAGTAAAAATAACTCAATCTAAAGGTTGTGCAAATTTTGTTGCACAAACTACTGTCGAGTTAAATTGAATAAAAATCGAGTTAGATCAATAATCGGGGGACGCAGAAGAGAATTTAAACTATTAAATTTAATCAATATTAAAAGATTTAATTGAAATTCAAAATTAAGTTGCATAATATAGATGTTCTTTTAATTATCAGAAAGCTGACTTAACTGCATAATATGAGTAATTCTCTTCTATCTACGCTAGAAAAAAAAATCAGACTTGTGCGTGCGACGTGTGTGTATGATCAATAATATGTTGAATCAGCTTTATGATTGTCTTATTAAACAAAATTTTTAGTTTGTTTCATACAAACAAGAGATTAAAAAAACACGAAAATTTCACTGAAAGTATTAAAGCAGTTAAGGTTCTTAGGAAATAGGAGGTTTTTAATTTTTTACAAGGAAATGAATAAAGATATTAATACAGAGTTTTGATCATAGTATGTATCATTGCTTTAAGTATAAACAAATTATTATTAGTATTAACAAATTATTTAAGTATAAAAAATTAAAGTTCCGTCCAGGTTCTTATACTGTGCGCGGTGTAACCGCACATTTTTAACTGTTAGACAACATTACAGCTCATATAATAATCTAAAATAAATAGGACTAAAAAATTTAAAAATTATATTAAATTTGCTGGAGGATGAATCTAAATCGTTTGAAAAATTTTCAAGAAATTATCATTTTTTCCCGGAACACCAAATAAAAAAGAAAACAAGAAAAAGAAAAAATAACTTGTTAATTCAAAATACTATTATTTTGTTAAATTTCGATTTTCTGCATATAACAAAGATACCATTATTTTGTTAAATTTCGATTTTCTGCATATAACAAAGGTTTATTCTCTAGCAAGTTTAATATCGTTTTTAAATCTTCTCATTTGTGTCAAATTATTACACGAGCTGTAATGTTATTCATCAATTAGGGGCACTTGGCAATACTGTTACTTGTTTGTACTGTTCCCAGTGCAAAAACCTAAATGACGAATATCAATTTTTCTTTAATTAAAAAAATTACTTTTTATACTTAAAATAATGATGAATAGCATGATCGAAACTCTATATTGATATATCTTCGTTCATTTCTGTAAACAAATTTTTAAAAAATTTTCTATATTTTCGTTTATTTTTAAAATCTCCCCTTAATTTATTATACAATTTTATATGCAATTCTATAGTTGAGGTCGTTTAACTTCTGTGTTTTTTTCAAGTTAATTTGACATTTTTCATTTTTTATACACATAAGATAAATATCCTGATTAGTGATCAAATAACTTCATCATTAACAAATTTATTATTAATAAATAAATTAATTAATAATATATGTAATAAGAGAGTATATATACAGAAAAATGATTTTGTTGAAAAATTTGGACATTTCAAGTTTTAATTATGTTATATTTTTAATTCATAAGAAAATCTTTACTTTTTTATTATATTTTTTCAAAAGTAACCGACATTTAGTGACATGACAATTTCGAAGGGTTAATTCGTTACGCGCCTTTACTCGAATAACATTTCGGCGGCATGTTGCTGAGTTACCTTTTCACAGGTGGAAGGTCACTGCTGCCCGTACTGCGGCGGACGTGTTTCCATGTCAAAAAAGACGACCTCCTTGACTGTCGTGCAGACCACGGCGGATGAGGTTCTGGAAGGATATGCGGCGCAGATAGCCTGGCACGTTCGACGCACTTCGGACGGAGGTGTCGAGGTTCTCGTGAAGACTAAGGGCGACTATTCCGGCATCGTAATCGAGGAAGCGGTAGAAAATCTGCGGGAGATGCTGCAAAGTTAGTACTTATACTCTCCTGTCTCCGGCGGATTTTCAAACACGATTCACGGCAGCGAATCTCGCTCGGGCGAGAATTAGGCGCGCACGGAATTTCCGAGCAATTTCAGAGAGCAATTTTATCGCGAATGCGATACGGTCTTGTTGGAGGAGTGACGTAGCTAGGAAAGCTTGAAATCGTACGTGTTAAACCGTAGATACAGCTGTACAAAAGCGATAAAGTGCCCTTTGTCCATGCCGTTCTTATTGTTCGTAACAGCGGTATTGATTGAGAGTGCCTTTGACATGCACGAGAGTGATGGCGCGGATTTTTAATTCAATTTTATAATTGGAACGTGCACGTACAACTTCGCGCACGCGCGATTGCGCTGTGCACGTCCTTCCGAGTGCGACGCGCTTGAAATGTAATTTATTTGTCGTGAAAATTTAATTCCGCATATTTTATACTGCATACCTCTCACGCCGTTACGCATTTTAACCAGGTTTTAAGCACAATTCATAAATCGTAAATTGAAAATATTGGCTTCGATTACACAAAGAAATATTATTTCGTACTCAACATTATTGTCCAAATAAATCGAATTATAGATATACTTTTATGACCATAAATATAAAAGCTCGCGTGTATACGTTTTTGATTATTAAAAGGACGATAATTCGTTGAGTTACATGAAGAAATGGTAATAAAAAAGAAAGAAAAAAGAAAGTAAATAATGTGTGTGCATTACGTGCGCCGTTGCGTGATATTTTGGTGTTCCGAAAGGGTAAAGATATATTATGTTGTGTGTTTGACGATATTAATTACTCCAATAAATCGATCATAAATATAGAGGATATTTCAGTAAAATGGGCAATCCTTTAGGGATGTATAGATCAGATGAAAATAATTTCACAAGTTCAAACATTTTCTCCTATAACGCATCCCTACTGAGATATTCGCTTTAGCGAAGTAAAATATATCTCCTAAAAATAACTTTTTATATTACTTAACAAATTTTCACATAATCTTTACATCATTTTTATATTAAGCAAAGGTCGTTAGAGAGAGAGAGAGAGAGAGAGAGAGAGAGAGAGAGAGAGAGAGA
>NW_022639525.1:1081743-1123828 GCF_010583005.1 Odontomachus brunneus | reverse complement strand
AATATATTTTTTTATATTATGTCATTACCCAGTGAACAGTAACTAACGATAACATAACATTATTGTTATAATTTCTCAATCAATAATGTAACATAACATCTTACTCGTACAACAGCACTGACTCTCATTTGGCTATCATTTTTCTTCGATTGTATATGCTGAGTCTTTTTATTTGCGAATTTTTTTTCTTTTTCTCGCTAAATTCACAACTTTCTCAGACGCTGTAGTTACTGTAGAATCCCCTTCGTTCAAAGTAGCAATCGTCATTGAATAGTTTATGTCATTGAATTTCGATCATTACAATTATGATTGAGCAGTTTTCGATTGAATTTACTCAATAATAAATTCCGTTTAACTGACTAATCGTCAATTGAATTGCTTTTAATTCAATTTGCTAATTCAATTTGCAATTATTAATTAAACGATCTTTAATTCCTTTATATTAATTATTGTTTTAATTAAAAAATTAATTATTTACTTATAATTTTATAAAAGATTAAGGCAAATTTTACGCAATTTGTCGTAAAAAACAACAATTTGTTGACTTACGCGAAGAAACATTAACATTTATTAACAGTTATTTTGCAGAGATAAAAGTCACCAATTTTTACTTACCAATTCTGACCTACTAAATTCAAATGTAGTAAACAAAATATTCTATTGGTAACAGTTTAGAGATACACGACTATAAATTTTTAAATATTTTCCTTCAGAATTAATATCATTTATGGCAATAGTTTAGCAATTTTTTACAGAAATATATTTACACTGCTATGTTGAAATCAACACTTTGATGGTGAAATCACTCTCTCTTAGAGCCATCTTCATACTGTGGAAATTGTTTTGTTGCCTTGTCAGAGTGGTTTATTAAGAGGTAAACGGGTTCTTTTTGTGAATTCTCTTTAGTTTAGCTAGGAACTTAAAAGAAGTTGGTATTTTATTGGAAATGTGTTTTTTTCTTAATTGCTGTTAATTATGCATTATGCTTTATGTTAACAGTGTTGTTTTACAAGTAGAATCGCTATATATCTCGCAATAAAAGTGATAATTTCGCAATAAAAGTGATTTTTTGTTTTTGGCGAATTTACTTTAGTGAGACAAAGGTGCAAGTTAATCCTACTCGTAAAACATTTGAACTATATTTTAGACGCGAAATAAAAGATGATGATAACATTTAATCTACTCATATTTGTGGTAAAACTTGTATATATCGACTTTGCAATACTTATTAAATTATTAAAATCGAGTTTTGCCTTTTTTTTCTCCAAACGACGATGTTACGATATTATGAATTAAACTCTTTTATTGTTATCATTTGTTCAGAGCTTTCAAATTGTACGAAGAGTATACCAAAAGTGCAGTCAGAAAGTTAAAAATTATTGCCTACTGCAATCAACGAATGAAAAACAAATAAGACTTTCCTTTGTTAGACACGGGAATTAACGTGATGATCGCGGAAGCGGCGGGCGCATCCGTGAAGGATTCTCGATTGGCTGTCACCCTCGGGCCATTTTTCGGCATACTGCTCATCCTGATCGTTCTCTATCTACTGGGCTGTCTATACGTCGGTTATTCTTTGAAACAGTGAGTATAATAATATATCATCGCGTAGAAACACGTGTTCTCATAGCCGTTCACAAATCGCGAGACACAAGCGCGAGTGTCGAACGATCGACGCAATTAAAATCCAACGCAATTTCTCGTTGTTACGTGGAATTAAATATTTAACGTACGCTTGATATATCGAATATCATGGGCGAGTGCCGCCGAATGTCACCGAATGCGCAATGCAGTGTCGGCATTTGGCGCACACCACGTGTTGTTCCCCTATATTTGCACACATTCTCGGCGCAGCCGGATATTAAGTAATTCATTATAATACATCATATTACATCGAATAATATATTAAAGCGCGGCTGAATTCGGCGGGACGTGCCAGCAGGTTCTGCATCGACCGTGAATTTCGACAATAATTGTAAATTGTACGCGTCACGATCGCCGTTATCACGAGAACGCTAGCGTCTGTTTTTTGTCCTTTTTTTATGAAAAAAGAAGCGATTTGTTTTCGCGTAACCGTCAGGTTAAATAAATATTACTGTTAGAATCGACGGAAGCGGAAAAAAAAGCCAGAGAACTTCGCCGCATATGAACGCGCGCGAGTTTTATCTTGGCTCTGACGATTATCCGCGACGTACACTTTCAACGCTCGTGCAAACACTGGATATATGGTTGAGGTAGTAATAACAACAATTCGTGGTGGCGGAAGAAAACGAGGGCAATCGAGTTGAAAGGATATCCTCAAAACGTAATTGTGCGCGCAACGAAGGATTAATCTTCTATTACTCGCGCGCACCTATGAGATGCAGTCCGAATTCCTTTAATGCAACATAGAGTGAAGGTTAAAGGGGCACGCGTCATATTTTTTTATCCCCTATCTCTCCTATCTCCGTAGAAGTGCATATTTGCCTTTCGCAGCATATCAACATCAGAGCTATAAAAAATAAAAACGCCTGATGAATGTATCGCGACAATTAGTATATTTCTCATATTGTTGCCTGGCTTATTTTTACATTAAATCTTTTGTTTTTCATTTGAAAGAGCTAATGATCCTTATTTTCTTTATTATTTTCTAAAGTTTATTTTAAAAAATTGCAACGCGATTTTAAAAGAATATAATACACATATTGTATACTGTTTTTTTTTCTTAATATTGTATTGCTTAACGTGTTTTTCATGTAAATAATAAAATATTTAATTAAATTTGTTTTATTTTAATGTTTCCACGAATTTTAAAAGTAGTAGATAGGAAAATTATATTTAAAACGTAGATTTTCTACTGAAAAAAATGTCTTTAAAAATTAACAAATATTTAGGTTTAACAAATTTTATAATATTAACAAATTTTTTAGATGGGTACCATTATTTAAACAAAAATTCTTTTCATTTAAACTAAGTATTGTTTACTTAGACTGAGTGTATAAAATAAGTGAGGTATAATAATAATATCTCTCATGTGACCTGCGACATTATTTGTGTTCCAAAAAGCGTACGAGTAACGGAAGATTAACTACACGACGAGAGACAAAAAAGACGAGTTTAATCGAAGATCCACGGCCATTCCGAGTCAAAATTTCAGTTATACACTTAATCTTATTACGATTTAAACATTTTTTCGATGCAATTTTATTATTGAATTTATAATTATAATTTATGTAAACGCAAATAATGGTGGATCACTTCTTTTTTCATAAAAAAAAATACAAAAACAGACGCTCGCGTTCTCCTGATAGCGGTGATCGCGTACAATTTACAATTATTGTTGAAATTCGCGGTCGATACAGAACTTGCCGGCGCGTCCCGCCGCGCTTTAATATATTATTCGATGTAATACGTAATGCTAATGATCTAATGAGGGACTTTGTTTTCAATTATTTCCCAGAAGTTAAGTTCTCTTATCGTACTATTGGCCAAGTTCTGAGTTGTATCGAAAAAAAAATATTAAAAGTATTAAAATTTTGAATTTTCAATATGTTAAAACACAGAGGATAGCACATAGCACAGTATACAGCACAGCACATAACACACATCGCAACATACAACTCACAGTACAACATACAGTGCAGCATGCAGCACACAATATACTATGCAACATACAGCATATCATACGGCATATTAGTGCAATACAGCGTACAATCCACAACACAACACGCAACGTAGCACACTGCACCACATACAACATATCATAGCACGTATATTAAATCACGCATAATAACACACTGCACAGTAAACTGCACAACAGATTGGACTGTATATACAATCCATTGAATAATCGATAACAAAAAATACCATCACACTCTACAAAAATAAAAAAATATTTATAAAAAAAATTATATCTTAATTGCTTCAATATTTTTCTCTACAAAAATTCTTCAAAACAGACATTTTTCTCACCCAACAAGATAAAATATCGCCTTAAAACAACATCTTAATTCAATCAAATGTCGAATACGGTCTGATTTTTTAAACATAACACAAAATTGATGAATAGGCATATTGATGAATAAAAAATGTCTCTATGCAAATAACCAATTCGTGCCGTAATAGAAAAAAGAATCGATTGAAAAAACATCAATCTCTGTAAGAAAAAATTGTTTTTCTCGATAATTAAATTGGAATCGCATATCCCTATAATATAGCACAATACAGTATAATATAATATAGTACAATATAATATAATATAATAACTTTGTTTACAATAACATGGATAAACAAAAGTCTAAACAGGGTGTCGACGGATTCTAGATGAAATTTGTAGTAGCCTTTTTATACAGACAAAGTATTTACATTAGATTTTAAGAATAGTTTGTACAGTTGCGAATTATTCACAATCTATGATTGAGAATATAATTAATTATAGATTCGTATTCATAGAGTGTAATATGATGATTTGTATTTTTTATATTTCTTGTATGAAATAAGTACAGATTGCTAAATAATTAGAGATTGACAAGGTTCCGACAATTTATCAAGTAATAAATTATGAATAGTAAGTAACAAACTATGAATATCGATCTAAATTCTGAATACCAATAATAATGAATTCAAGTATGAATACCAATTCTGCTGTTTCATATATTTGTGAATGAGAGGAAAGAACTGAAAAGCAATTGCATGGACTACCCAATATAAAATCGTGGATATACACAGCGTGTGCTCGCACGTGTTCATGTCCTCGTTCTGCTCGCAATCATTTCCGACCAGCCGATAGTGTCCGGTGAACGCGATATTGGTTTTTTTCGAGAGCTCGTCGAGCAATTTTGAATACGAAATAAAATAATATTAATCTGAATTCTGGCAGTTTTAAATACAAACAACATACAGAGAGTGTGTGCGAGAAAAAGAGGTAAAAATGATTGCAAACTGATATAATTAAATATTTCACTTTTTAGTTTGTAGAATAAACTATTGTTTTGTTTAACCATCAAGAAGGCGTGGTCTAAATGAAACTTCAAGCGATGACCTATATAAGATTCAGTAATTTCCATTAATTATATATATTGACTTTTAAGAACAAGGATTTTTTACTTTAATACGATTTATTAGTTTTATCCCAATCTTTCTACTTAACACATGGTGTATTACGCAACGGATAATTCACTAGATAAATTTGTGCATTCTCAAGGGTTACTCAAATAAATTGCTTGTAATAAAATTTCTATAATAACAATTAAACAATAACAAAGTAAAATTTCACTCGAAAAACCAAGTGACAGTCAAGTCACTCGATTCGAGTTATTTTTCATTCCTATAGAGTGAATCTTTCACTCTGAATCATTGAGTGAATATTTTCACTTAAAATTTAAGAATAAATCTGATATACTCTACCGCCGGTAGAACATATTCTCTAATCAATTAAAGTATCATGAACAACTGAATAATAATATTTTAATTGATGCTTAATAGCAAGCGTGTAGGAAGAATTCATCCGTGAAATAACTTTAACGTAACTTTTCAATTGTTTATCTTTTATTTTAAAGCGAATAGATAACATAGAGTTTAGTGGCTTATATCTTTTTATTACAATGTAATAGTAATCTTTTTATTACAATGTAATAGATTAGGATGCTTAAGTTTGAATGTAATGCATAAATATCTTTAATGTAAAAATAAATATTTATATAATGTGATTAAATAATAGTACAAATCAATATTTTAATGTAAGAAAACATAAGATATTTATAATCCTTTTTAAAGGTAAATCAAACAATTTCCAGCTGAAGTTAGTTTCTGCTACAAAATCGCTAAATATTAATGACAAATTGTTGAACAAAACATGCGATGCATAATACAAATATGAAATTATTTCTTTGACTGTTGGATAGTTGGATAGAGGTTATGAATCTTTAAAGGGGAGCTCTTTTGAAATTGGAAGGCAAATGGGTGATCTAGGAGGAAGTGAAAGAATATTATTACGAGTGTCTCATAAAATAATAATCTATTAATGAAATTAGGTTTGCATCACTTTTTCTGAGTTCTTAAGATGGTCACTACGTTTAAATAATTTCAAGATAATATCATGCATGATAATGAATATTATTGTTAACTCCGTTTATTGTTAGTCTCCATATAAATGCCAAGATATCAGAGTAACTGTAATGAAGTGTAAATGAAGTGCAAACGACAATTATACAAATTAAAGTAAGGTGTAACGTTAATTCGTATTAACAAGAACAGCGCGAACCGACGATCGTCACCGTCGCCGCTGTAAGGAGCGAAAAGACGGTGGGTGGCCAGGACAGACAACGAGATTGCTTGCAACTCCATCAGGCTGGTCGCAAATACGCAGCTGACAAAATTTCTCCCCGAGTCGCAGCTATTAAATCCGCGGGGAAATGGAAAACGTCGAACTCCGGGATTCTCATTTCCCAGACGTTCATCCGATACGATGAGCGCGAGAGAAAGGGGTAGAGTGAAAAGGGAAGAGGGTGGATGATGTAGAAGAAGGAGGAGGAGATGGTGGAGGAGAGTGAAACCAACGAAACGAGAGGAATGCGAGTCAGGCAGCGAAACAGGGTATTTTAATTTGTGAAGTACCAACTGGAACAGCAATTTAGCAGTCAGTGAACTTGCCACCGTTTTCTCATTTACGGGTTTCGTATTTCCCGACGTCCTTTCAACATTAATTTCTTCATTCGCGCACCTCTCTGTGCGTCCGCGCACGTTCATTTGCGACTCCCTTCGAATACGCACGCACTCTCTCGTCTAGCATTTAATTAGTTTGGCTCCCTCGGCGGGCCGACCGGTTGCTTGATTATTGCTCTCAACAGACATCAGCCCGAATTGAATTGACCGCCATGTAATTTTTCCCCGCGTCGAGTATACTCTCAGTAGTTGCCGACTCATTAAATGCCACAATCAAAATTCCAGAATTCCTTGTTGGGAATATTACTGAGATACAGTTATTATAATTCCACAAGATACACCTCTTTTGAGAGAGAAGGAAGAGGAGGAGAAAGCAATGAGAGAAATGAAGTTGATGAAAGAAAATAATATAAATAGATGCAATAGCGATGACAAAAAACCGAGTCTCAATGTAATCTCATTCTGGTAGAATATAAATATCCTTCCTTCGAATTTTATTAGGAATTTCTAGATCTACAGAGTGTCTGATGATAACATATAAGGCTCTCGTATACGTGTAGATTAAGCTAGATTACGTAGACGTGTAGATTAAACTGAACAAAAAATTCTTCTACTATTTGGTAAACAACCATCAAAAAAATTTTAGTTATTAATTAAAAAAGACTGGCAATTGATTACGTTCGATTGTACGCCAATTTTATTTAAATATTAATTTAATAATCTACGTAGATGTTGGCAAAATGGTATAAGAATTTTTGTTCAATGTGATCTAATCTACACGTACACGAAAGGTCTACATGTTATCGTCATTATATCGTCTGCTTAAACAATTTTCTTACTTCTTGCTTTTAGTAGTATAAAAAATCCGGGTACCTGAATATCTCGGATACTATTTTCAGATAGCATAAAATTTTAAAAGATATGTTAAACACATTCTATTTTATTCAGACGTCCTTTACACGTTTTTCAGACATCTTTAAGATGTCTTTCAGAAGCTTGTTACTGTCTAAATGCTTGTTTGTTCTAAATATCCCAAGTACTTGAGTCTTTTAAATATTGTTTGAATATTTGCATTTCACAAATAACATTTTTCAACAAATAAAAGATTTTCAAACCCAAGTAATGTATCTAGGTACAGTATTCATTTATTTATTTTTATTACCATTTCTTGTTCTTTAGTTTTAAAATTATTTTGCGCATGAAAATATTAACATAAGATCAACAAAAAGATATTTTTGTTATCTTATAAAATAACAAATATTGATATTTTATGAGATTTTTAGTTTTTATATTTTTCAAGATATGTCAAAAAATAAAAAAATAAAATACTTGATAGAATATTAATTTTTTATTGATATTATTTTCATATTTTTAGATGTAAAAATTGATAGAAAGAGAATATGTAATAAAAAATATGAATTTTTAAAAAATTCTGTATACATTGTTATCCGTGTACAGTACTCATTTATTTGGGTAGATTATATTGACAAAATTATTTTATTTTGTAACTTAGAAAGCACAAAATGTTTTGAGACTATTTTGAATATTCAGGATATTATGGATATTGCTGACTATTCTCTCTACAGATCCGGGACACATTTGAAATTACTTTATTTATAACATGTTGTACTGTCTAGGAATATCAATAACAATCGCGATTGGCAAATTATTTTCAGCTGTTTACTTGAGATTTTAGTAGCTACTAGAAAAAAATACTTAATCAATTTATAACTCAATATTTTCTCTTTTACTTTATAATCAATCGACTCCTAGGTCTGTATTATCCATTTACAATATATGTATCCATTTACAATATTTGACCAGCGTCAAATCCTTACACAACAACAACACCTAGGCTTCATATCTACCTTATATTTATTTACTAGAGTTTTTCGACCTAACGCACACATCTATAAAATTGGAAATCGTACAAGTAATCTTAGTTATAATGTTATAGCATATATGACGTTTGTTATATGTTCATATATTTTTTTGACGAAATCTAACCTTTGCAGCATTCTCTCGACATGCATGGAAGTTGTGTCATCTGTTCGAGATGGAATTCATGCGGAGAAACAAAAACACGGTTTCGCTCGTTTTGAAAACATCCCAGAAGGGAATGTTCAAATCGCTGAAGTTGCCGGAACGAGCAGACAGCAAACTAATGACGAGAGCATAACGCAGCCAACTGGTGGTAGATTTGAAAATCCGTTGTACAGATCCAAAAGGGATAAGACCGAAGAACGCGAGAAACTAGATCCTCCTCTTAGTCTCACTTCTCTCAAGGGCAAAATGGAAGGACAATTGGAAAACACGGAGATGAACAACGAAGAATAAAAGTATATATCGTTAGTTGAATATTGTACTCTTGCTGATGCTTTATAATATAAATATAATTAATTGCATAATAGTATATGCATGCAACTTAAAACCACATTGAACGTGAGTAAATTTTACATTACTCCCCTCGGATGACCTTGACCTTGATATATGTTGTAAAGGTGATGACCCCGAGTAACCTTCAGAAGGTTTTAGTCGTCGCTCGTTTTTTCTTAAAAAGTTATTAAAAAAAGTTTCGTTAATACCTTGTAATATTGCGACACTGCATAAGTTAATGTGCACATATAAATACACACAGTGCACATATATGCACGGGAGAGGGGCTTTGCCCCTTCCTCTGCACTCCATCTCCCCTAAAAACCTAACTCTAACCTAACTCATCGTTAACAATTTTTTTTATAAATGAAACATAATTTTTGCACACAATGTATATAAAAATATGGTAAACAGTACACGTATATGCGCGTACGTGTACTGTTTTTATATATTTATCGCTTTTTTATATACAGTATACGTATATATGTGATTTTTCCAAATTTGTATTTTGTAATTAAGCTCAAACTTGTACCGAATACGGTTTACCATAAATCGGTACTGGGCCACTTTGATGCCAGTAGTAAAAACCTACTTGGTTCACTTCTATATTCTTGTGGAATGTTCAAACCTAAATAGAATATTCAAAACAAAATATTCTAATCGATTCTTCCTCAGTTTTCTATTTAGAACAACTATTTAAACAGTTAATAACTATGGAAACATGATAGAAAAGTCGATTCTAATAATACAAATAATAATGGGGATGTTATACATGTTTTGCAAAGGCAAATGTACCGAGTGTTTACTTCTATAATGATCAAATTAAGGGAAAATTATTATTTTTATCATAACATCAAAGTTGCAGAATTATACATAGTTAAGAAGTAGTTCATATACTAATTTCATATATTAATTTATTGTGGAGCCAGGAATCTTAAAGCTCAATAAGAAAAGCAACGAAAATGATTACAACTGGATATTTCTGGATAACGATAATTCTGACAAATTATTATTCAAAATGAGCAATAATAATGGTAATAAATTATTCTGTTCAATAAACCACTGTGAGTAACAGCAACAAGTTACTTGCTAAATCATATAAAACAACTTTTGCTCACAAATGTTTATTTTTTATTGTCGAACAACATCCATTCTCGAAGTCGCAGCACCGCGTTTTACAGCGGTCACGTGATGCCGCGCATTATCGTGTAGGTACATTACACGCATACATAATAAATGGACTTGAAACGTCATCGAGTAAAATATGTGTGGTGTGTTGTGTAGTGTGCGTGTATGTGTGTGTGTATCTCTCGCTAATATATATAAGAATTCTGGATATATATAGACGCCAAGTACAGATTATAGCAGACGCATGATGCATTTCCACATTGCATATGAGAAAACGATAGATCGTGTTAATGATTATGATTGTGATAAGTAATCGTAACAAACAATAGTGCGCTTTTTCTTCGTCGAACATTCCTATCATTCATAATTTGTCATAAAATATATATAATCTATGTATATGTATATAATATTAATATATTTATATATATAATCATTTATATAAAGCTTCATTCATAGAATATATTAAACTCTGTTTTCGATAAAAATCGTTATTCTCTTTCGTTTCCTCTGTATTTTCGCTATTTTGTACAATTATATAATTCTTTCTTCATCGTACAAGTGACATTTAAAAATACGCATATATATATATATGAATTTTTAAATATATAGAGGGTGACACCAAACATTTGTGACCATATTGTACCATTTTTAACCATATTAAACATTTTGAACCATATTGTAGAAATGTTTGTAGAAGTCTCTGATTCATAAACATAAGTCCGGAATGTACCATTGGCAACGTCGATGTGAAGCGTGTATTGTTGCAGAAGGAAATTATTTCCAGCAATTTCTTTAAGTAAGCTTTAAACATTCCTACAGTACTTAATTATAAACAAAAAAGTATTTATATCTCAAAAAGGACGAGTTTTCGGACCTATGTTTATATAACCTTTTTTCATCCTTAGGAAGAGTAGAATACGGTACCAAAGTTTGGCCATCTTGTTCGGTGTCACCCTGTATATAGACAAAAAGATAAATCTTCTTGGCGAATCCGGTGGCTTTATAGAGTTTTCGGAGTCTTGAAGGATGCGTGCCTTTGCATTCACATTTATGTTAAGAACTATAATCGATAATCAATGATCGATTACTGATTATTGACTTTTCTCATTGACTTATTCGCAACAACATATCTTCAGCAGATCTTTTTTCGTTAGGCTTTTCTAAAGATCCGGCATCTTCTTGAAATTAAACACTCGATATCGTTCTTAAAATTTACTCTAGACTTTCGATCCTAGTACGCACATGTGTATAAGTATGACCAGTAAAAAGAAGAATTTAGTGATAAGATTTCGTCCCGCGGACAACATTGTGCATTCTTAAGGTATTCCTGAAGTTTATTTCTCTCCTAAATTATACATTTTTATCGAAATGCATAAAAGAATACAATAAAAATGATTTTCAGGTTACTAATAACCAGTAATTTATATTATGCAATTTATTTATAATGTATGTACGAGATTTGTATAGGGGATTCTATATAGAGGAAATATACATATGATATTCCGTACATAATATAAAAAATATTTTGCAAGGAACTATGTTATTTTTACTGATACATTACACAATTTGCTTTATGATAAGACAAATAATACGTGTACATATGAAAATCAAACGTAAATATAAACCAATTTTTCAGTTAGTCTTGCATAGGTAGAATAAACAGTACGCGTCTGCAATATTGTCTTAATGAAATCTACGAGTGTCTTAAGAGTCGATGAAGGATCAATTAAATTTCACGAAAAAAATCACTCAAGGAAAAATTATTGTTCTGCGTTTACATTACACCATTTTTTTACAATTATAATATACATACATATGTACGAGTGACATGTGAATATAAATCAATTTTGTTAATCTTATAGATAGATTGGCTGTGTAAAGTTTCCCAAAAGCGTTACAGAAAAGAAATATTTACAGAAAACTGAAAATTTTGTAAATTATACATTTTACGATTAGTTCGAAGGTACGAGAAGATTATCGTTTTTCGTATATATTTTTGATATATTTTATTTTCTTTTTGATTAAACGAAAATATTTTATGTGAGCGTCCAGATATGAGATGCGTTTAATCAAAACTCTTATTATGGTTTGAGGTTCTGTCGTAAATATAATTTTTGTTTAAAAGTTTGTAGTGTTTCTATTACTTTTAATTGTCACAGTAAATTCTATAGCGTAGTGGTTATACTTTGAGAAAATTTTTGAAAGATGATGGTGCGACACTGTGACGTCTGAAGAGCTCGCGGAGAATTGCGATTCCAAACCCAATATAGAGATGAATAAAAGCTTTCTCATTAAGAATTTATTTTAAACTATATCTTCAGAATTTGGAAAATCAATCTTGAAGAATTCTTGAAGAATTAATTCCATTCCAATAAAAATATTCGTTTTAAAGTATTCTTCAAAAGCTTATTATAAGGCACACTTCGTAACTTAATATTTCGAATATTTTGAGAATTTGTAAAGAATTATTAATGTTTTATTTATTAGTTTTTGCATTTGTGTTTAGCAGATACTCATGTCATCTTCAGTGTTTTGTGTGTGCTATATAATAATTAGGACTTCCTTCATGAATAAATAATATCTCGGTATAATAAAGAGATAAGCGAAACCATTAACTTTTTATTGGATTGTGAGTATAACTGAACTGGGTTCATATATTATATTTTTACTTATAAATTGTTATTCTATAATTTGAATACGATCGCGTGTAATATAATTTTCTTTTAATTTTATATGATTTTCTTTATTTAATTGTAAATTCTTTTCTTTTTTTATACAGTTGAAAACTGAATTTATATTAATTATTTTAATTATTTTAATTACTTCATTTGAATTATTTTAATTATTTTAATTACTTCATTTTGAAAAAGATTGCAAACACCAAATAACAGTAAAATCGTATCAATATTATAAATTTTCATTCAATAATATGTAATAGTTACATATAAGATATTATACTAAATTTACATTATTAAGTAGGAAATTATAATATTAAGAGAGAGATGTAATGTTACTATTAGTTAATGTTTATGAAATATTTTGTAATTCCATCTCTGTTTTTTCTACTCTATTTCTTTAGAATTCATAATCACCCGTTAATATGGAATAGTTCTATATGAATATTTCAAAGAGTTATTTTCAGGAATGCCAATCGTGATGCGTGTAACTCTATCATTTTTATAGTATCAGAATCATTTTTATAGTATTCTTCTACCAATTTCTAAAGAATTACACAATTTCTAAAGAATTAATTAAAAAAAGAAAAAAACTTCAAGGATACCGTAAGTATTGATTAGTCAAAGTGTGAGAAAATTTGCAATGGCATGATTCTATAGCATAGTGGCGTATAAATAGATATATACAACAGCCTTCTGCAGTATTATTTCAACGAAATCTATGAATCTCTTAAGAGTCGACAAATGATTAAAGAAGTTTCACGAAAAAACTTTTGGCTAGAAACTCGAAGACGCAATATGATTGGCAATTTAAACGTGATATTAAAGTTTCGAGAGTATATAAATACACGAAGATTGTTTAATGGTCATACTGTATTCCCTTCATATATTTATCTTCTTTTCATTCCTTTTCTTTTCTTTTTATATTTTCTATGCATTTCACATTGGAATTTACATTTATACGATAGAGAATTGTCAGTTGACCAAAATGTGTGCGCATTCACATTTAAGTGACATAATATTAGTACAATGGTAGTCGCGATTCTTCCAGTAAACACTCATGCGAGGTATGTGTAACCATTCAGTACAAATAGGAAGATCGGATGAAATTGGCAAGTAAAGGTCATGTTGGCCGTGCGTTTCATTTATATATTTATGAGAGAAAAATGTGAAGAAAGCCTCAAAATGTTCTTCTTGGAACAAGAGCATCTTTTTTTATGTTTTGAAAGGAATGAGATCGCATAGCCAACATGACTCTCAGGGCCAACGTAGCCCGGTCTGTTTTATCATATTCCGAATGCTACGCGAGTAATCTAAATCCTATACTTATTTGGCAATTATATAAAATGAAACGTGTGACGGAAGAAAGGAAAAAGGGAAAAGTCCGCGACTTCGCGTTGGTCCCTTTCCACAACTTTCATGCGGTACATCGATGTGAATGATCCTTGGCATCTGTCAATATCGCAGTGACAGCACTTGATGACTGCATGCACAATCTTAAGCTAAAGTTGCAAAGAGAACAGTTGTTCCCAAAAAGACATAGGTCTTGATATCGCCCACGATACCAATGATAACGCAAGTCGGACGGTTTTCCGTGCATGCACGGTGACGTTCAACTATCGATCGATTGAAAGTTGGCCGAAGAGTTCTTTAAATCAATGCTCGGAATTATTTTCAGGAACTACATCTACTACTTCCCCTTGCCACGCGACGGGCCATGCAACTGACGGTTGCGGCTCTCCATCTCAGAAGATAGAACGTGTTAGCGTTGATAGCGCTCTTCTCGTGAATACACCTCAATGACTGAACAATTTATTGAAATAACTCAATGTATAATATACATTATACAAATATATAAAAATTTTTTTCAACACGTTATTCTATTTTCATCGTTCATTAGATGTATAACAAAGATTGAATGAGATAGAATAACGTATTAGCGCCGATTAGCGCGCTCCTTCAACATATCCCAAGTAGCAGACTCACGTCAAAATGACGTCAAAAATTGGTCATAAGTGGTCGATTGACTAAATAATGATGTCTTTAACATGTCTTAATGATGTTTCTGTATGTCTTAATAACGTATTATTGACGTTTAGAGACGTCATTAAAACGTCACTAAGTCGTCTTAAAATGTCGTCATCGATCTGTAACATTAGACGGTCATTTTGACGACATTTTCAAAACATTTTTGGTCATGAACTGACCAGATTTGGACGTCATTTTGATGTGAGTCTGCTACCTGGAATGTTTGACAGACATCTGGATGTGCTTCACGTTAATGTTAACAGTTCTAAGGCGGAGAGCCGCTCGAAAGTAATAAGCGCAGCTCGTGAAAATCGCCTCAAATACAAAAATAATTCCGAGCACTGCCTTAAATAGTAAACGATACAGCTTCGTGTTTAGGAATGTCGTGAAAATCTTACATATTACACACGATTCTCTCGAGCATGACCGTATCTTTATGTAATGCCCTGTATACTTGGTTTCAATACCTCAGCAGCACAAAGTATCGGACAACTGTTAAATCTATAGGCCAATGTAGAATCTACAGTGGCCAATCATTAGCCAACTAATGTGTGCTGTTAGAGTATGGTTTAAACACTTTGTTTCGTTACAGTTTGAGACGATAGTCTAATGACAAAACTTATTTTAAATTAATCCCCGAAAGTTTTCTCATTAAACCATCAGCTATATTTCGAATTTTATCGAAAAAAAGTGTTCAAACAGT
Source organism: Odontomachus brunneus (assembly GCF_010583005.1). Classification (NCBI taxonomy): domain Eukaryota; kingdom Metazoa; phylum Arthropoda; class Insecta; order Hymenoptera; family Formicidae; genus Odontomachus; species Odontomachus brunneus. The sequence goes on along the minus strand of NW_022639525.1, from coordinate 1,108,276 downwards.
TTTGAAACTGAGTATATATACAAGTCGACATAATAGCTCTAAAATTTTAAACAGCAAAAACTTCTATGATTTTTTAAAAACGTTCATAAGACATTTTATTTTTTAAAATGTTTTTTTTAGAAGTTTGTGCTTATCTCGTTTCATGATTATTAGAAGTTTGTGGTTTACCACGCATTTCACGTCTTATTAAGTTACGTATAAGATATAATCCTTTTTTTTTTAATTGTTTGTACGGCTAATGTAACGTGGAGCGAAAGATGTATAGATCTTGTGAATTACATTTGCGAACCTTTTCGAATCCGATTATAAAGTAGATTGCGTGAATCAGCTGATCGATTACGGAACGTGTCCAAATGAATTTAAGGTCTACCAACTTTATAACTCACACAGTTTCCGAAATTGATTTCAGTACGTATCCCTTCTCTCTCTCTCTCTCTCTCTCTCTCTCTCTTTCTCTCTCTCTCCCATCTATTTCTTTCTTTCTCTCTCTACCTATCTCTCGCTCTCTTTTTCTGTCTGTCTCCCTCTCTCTTTGAAAATTTTGTCGTTGCCGTTTCTGGCAGCGTTCGATTTCTGGCAACTCGCAAACGTGAAGATTAGGCGATTAGTCATGGACTAGCCAAGAATATTGAACTATACACTTTGCAAACATGTCCATTGTGCTATTTCGAACCAAAACAGATTATCGTTGTTGTTGTGCATGATCGATAAGCTTTTAAGAACGTCCTTATACGTTGCACCAACGTCCGCAGTCACCGTTGGGGTTGGCGCTTTAGAAAAATAGTACACTATAGGTGCGTTCGGGGAGCTCACTATTAGCGCTATTTAGCGCTACTATATCATTCTATCCTTATTGTATATCTAAGGAGCGATAAAGATAGAAGAACACGATAGCGTTCATAGACTTCTATATAATACACTAGACTGCTAACTCCTGTCTGTGAGACGTACCCAACTTTTATGTATAAAACTTGTAAATAGATTAGTGCGCATGCGCCAAATAAGCTCACACGGAACGCGGCTTTTTGCTAATGTCACAAATAAAATAAATAAAAAGGTATGTATGTATGTATGTAAAAATGATGTAAGATAAAGTTTTATAACCCATATTCTGCTGACGTGTAAATGTAACAACATTCCTCGTGCGCTTATTTGACGCATGCACAATAAAGCACTTTTGATACATACTTTTAAAGGACACAAATATAAGGCCAATATACAGGATGTCCCAGACTACCTTCACAATCTCTCATGAGGACGTAAACGGATTGAGATGAACACAAAAGTCCTATACCATTTTGCGATATTCGCAATAATAGTCGAGAAATTAATTGTGAAAGATTAAAGAAAAACGCGCGCTGAATAATCGAAGGAGGAGTGCTCGAGCCGCAGCGTGAATCCAGTAATATAGCACGCGGATGCCGGCGCGCGGTGAGTGGAAGTACATCGCGCCAATGCATGTGCTTATATCGCTGCCCTCTTACGTTCCGTCTCGGTGTGATGCAATAAGACGTAGAAGCGCAGTGATATAGGCACAGGTAGTGATGCGTTCTTCTTCCCCTTGCCGCGCGCTACCTACTGTTTCTTGACCAACTGAGACCAATTGAACCACGCTAGGCTTTGAGCGGCTTCAGCGACTCGAGTGCTTCTCGTTTTTTCATATAATTTTCTAAAATTAATTTTTCGAAAACGTTATTTAGCATAACTGCGAGCGTAAGTAGCTCGTATTCAAGTGGACGTGTCCTACTTTCACACGTGGTTTTTTATGTCTTGCGTCAAGCAAATATGCAACATATTTTATGTAGTTGAGAAGAATGATCGTATGATTATTATCGCTAAGCTCCGAAATCCGATATAAAAGTATAGATTCGAGGTAAACTATCTGACGTGAATCTTGTGTTCGCGTTTTATCGACGTGAGAATGTTCAGTTGTACGTGATTTGTCACAGGTAATCATGACAAATCGACATATATATAGTGTGCTATTTTTCCAAAACGCGTCAAGATTCTTGAACAGTCTAAGGTCTAGTCTCGTCACCATTCTTTAGGAATAAATATAAAAGAATAATCAAAAGCAGATTGGAAGAAATACGGAATTCAAGTTGAAGGCACTCCCAGCGAAAACGCATCAATCCGACGATAGACATAAGACGATGTGTATATATATACTATGTTAGTGTAAATCTTTGCATTGTTACCAGGAAGAACGATTCGAACAGTTCTCGCGCGACATGCAACGTACATTAAATCGCGATTGCGACTCGCAAGAAACTCCACCACATCTTGCATGTACGAAGAAGATTACCATATTTTGCATGTATTCTAGGAATGTAAAGAAATTGCACTAATCCCTAAAAATACATTTCTTTTAGCTCTGATCACTCTGTGACTTAGTGATAAGAACATATGATGATTTTTGCTATACTTTATGGTATTCATGTAATTCTTCTTTATGATATAAAGATGATATGAAAATAGAAGATGTCTCATAAAGAAGAATTCCTTGAATCTCATAAAGGAAAATTGTAAGAATGAAGAAACAGGAACAAGATGCACTTGATAGGAACGGATAGACCTATATTAAGGCTTCTGGCTACTCATCTCAACCATCTTGATTTGTATCATCAGAAGCGAAAAAATATACGTTCAAAATTCTTGCAAAATATATTAAAATAAAACAATATCTTCACAAGAAAACATTTGCAATTGATCAAGGTATTTGTAAAATAATAAAATAATATAAATGACATATAAAATTATGTCACATACAGAATCATAGGGAAAGAGAGTTTAAGAAAGCAAATCGCATATCGTTAAATTTATTATAATTTATTAATTATTAGAGCAAAAAAAATGTTCTAATTATTTTATCTACTGCTTGATCGACTGTTTAATTTGATGAATATATTTTTTTATTTCAATATATATTTTATAAGAGAAGAGCGTACTTTCTTATTTCTGACATCATTAATTAAGAGTTTCACAGTAAGTGAAAGTGTTTAACAAGAAGCCTTAAAAACGCCTGTAAAATTTTTTTTCTTAGTCTAGTACTCAGTATAAGCAGTTCCTAAATTTTGCAAATTAATCTTTAGAAGTCAATTTTTTAAAAGAATGATCAATATAAAAATCTCTTGTGTTTATATTTTAATGTGTCATCAATGTTCACGTTATTCAGATGATGCGAATAAATCTAAGACTGTTGTAGATGCAGCAATGCCTGAAGACGTTGTACCTCTTTCAGTAACCCACGATTTGTATTCTCCAGAACACTCAACTTATTTTTGTATGACGAATTCTCGGATGTCAATACACTGACTCGCCTCTCTAAGTTGTCCATATATTCCTTTTTTTTCCTTCGTGATTCTTGTGCTGATATCTATAAAATATATTACAGAAATTGAGATTTTGTAAATAAAAATTTTATAATTAATTTTATAATTAATTTTATAATTTTACTATAGATATAAAATATTATATGTATATATATGTATATATGTATATTTATACATACATACATATATATATATATATATATATATATATATATGTATGTATAAATATAAATACATGTATATATTTATTTATTTATATTTATATTTACACACAGTAATTCTTCACTTTACATGATTGTGATTAATAATTCTTCACTTTACATGATTGTGATGAATTGTGTTCTTCGAATTAAGATATTACACTTTTAAAAAATCACGGGCCTGCATTTTGGGATAATGTCTACTCCATGTTATATATTTCGTTATAATTACCACAAAAGTCAACCAATTTTTAAAAAAATTATTTTTCCATCGAAACGCACTTCAACGGATTCATCTATGTTTAGAGAAATATGAAAAAGATAGTAGAAAATGTATTTTAAAAATATACAAACTCGCAGAGATTAAATTATTATTATTATTATTACTCTGCTTTATTTAATACGTATTGAAAAAACTTAGTATAATCGTATTTAGATAATTATTTAATAATTCAAAAAAAAAGAAAAAAATTAAACCGCATACAAATTTAGCATAGTAATGGATTAAATGTACAATTGGCGCCAGAAAGGTTGTTCGGTTTTTTTTTGTGACTTTCGGAACGCATCTATTTTGTCCAATAGAAGAATTTATTGAAAAGAATTTATATTGTCATTAAGAGAATTTTCCCATTGGACAAGATTGGTTGCGTTCCGAAAGTCACAAAAAACCGGATAATCTTTTCGACGCCGATTGTATTAGGTGTATAACTTTGCTTCTGCCGTTTTCCTATAGATGGTTTTAGCGGTAAGTGGTGGTCGAAATAAATAGATCATAGACGTCATATAATAAACTTGGGCATCTGTCAACATAACCCCATAGAAACATTAGTCGATTTGTGTCTGCATCATAAAGTTATTCTCGATTGAAAATGTCAGTTTACGAGCCAAATTCTCGTTATTTGTGGAAGGTTTTAATTTTCTGCTTCAATATAAAGTTTATCAAAAGATTGGAACCATCGGCCCTTATACACATGTATTAAGTGTACAACTTTGCTTCCGCCGTTTTTTTCCGAAATTCGAGGCTTTATTGTAAAAAACTGGTTATACATTTATTATTCAAAGTATTGTCCATCGCTGGCCACTACTTTTTCTCATCTTTCGGGCAGCGTACGAATCCCGCGTCGAAAAAACTGGTCATCTTTTGAGGTGATCCACGAATCGATCCAATTTTTTACTTCTTTATAAGACAGGAAGTGCTGGTCAGCCAGGCCGTGTGCCATTGATCGAAACAAGTGATAGAGGGAGCAACGTCTGGAGAATACGGCGGGTGGGGTAGGACTTCCCATTTCAACGTTTCTAAGTATGTCTTGACTACTTTCGCAACATGGGGTCGAGCATTGTCATGCTGCAAAATCACTTTATCGTGTTTCTCGTTGTATTGTGGCCGTTTGTCTTTCAATGCTCGGCTCAAACGCATCAATTGCGTTCGATACCGATCGCCTGTGATTGTTTCAGTCGGTTTTAACAGCTCATAATATACTACGCCGAGCTGGTCCCACCAAATACAGAGCATAACCTTGGAGTCGTGAATATTCGGTTTGACCGTCGACGTGGAAGCATGGCCGGGAACTCCTCATAATTTTCTGCGCTTGGAGTTATCGTAATGAACCCATTTTTCGTTCCCAGTCACAATGCGATGCAAAAATCCCTTCCGTCTTTGCCTTTCAAGCAGCTGTTCACAAGCAAACAAACGCCGTTCAACATCTCTCGGCTTCAATTCGTACGGCACCCAATTTCCTTGCTTCTGAATCATTCCCATGGCTTTGAGGCGTTTTGAAATGACTTGTTGAGTCACTCCCAATGATCGTGTCAATTCTTCTTGATTTTGACACGAGTCGTGATCAAGTAATGCCTCCAATTCTGCATCTTCGAAAACCTTCTCTCTTCCACCGCTATGCCGGTCTTCGACGTCAAAATCATCGTTCTTGAAGCGTTAAAACCACTCACGACACGTTCTTTCACTAATAGCGGCTTCACCATAAGTATTTGAGAGCATTCGATGAGCCTCAGCCGCAGATTTCTTCATACTGAAGCAGAAAATTCAAACCTCCCGCAAATGACGAGAATTTGGCTCGTAAACTGACATTTTCAATCGAGAATAACTTTATGATGCAGATACAAATCGACTAATATTTCTATGGGGTTATGTTGACAGATGCCCAAGTTTATTGTATGACGTCTATGATCTATTTATTTCGACCACCGCTTACCGCTAAAGCCATCTATAGGAAAACGGCGGAAGCAAAGTTGTACATCTAATACATATAAACGTACGTTTCTTTACACGATTTACTTGCCTTGTTCTTGATTTTCCTTCGGATTTTTTTCAAATATTTCTCCTCCTGTTTACTCAGAGGAAGCTTCGTAGGCACGGGGAATCCTTCGGCTAACAAGGTTTTCCTTTCTTCGTCCGTTAGTATCAACGTTCCCGTCGATCCCTTCTATAATGTTGGTCGCATATAAGTGCATCATATTAATACGTAATATATTTGACAGAAAAAAACAAATTATTGTGTCGTGGATAAGGTAAGCTGACATGGAAATAAACACCCATCGCGTAAAAATCACACATGAACAAGAAATTTCAACTTTGTTTATGAAGATCTAGTAGCCTTGCTGATATAACAGTATGCAAAACCACGCGCATTAACATTATGTAAATGTACATTATGTAAATCACCAATAATCTTATCTTTTTAGGTTGAAAAATAGCTTCCAAAAATTATTGCACACTAGATATCACTTGCTGACATCATGACTTAAAATAACGTAAGTTCCGATCGGTCATAGTAAAAAGATTATTTACACAAAACCATTTATTAAAATTATTTGGAAATTAAAGATATAATATATAAGGCGTCTGATCCGAAATAGGTCAATACACGTATGCAGACAGATTATGTTAATCTGAAAAAAGTACCTTACTAGTTTTCAAACAACTATGTGCAATTTCGAATTAATGAAGGAAAATCGGCGAATCAGTGCGCACTGTGCTATAGAAATTTCTATAGGATATGATATAACTGTAACGAATAAGGGACATACATAAAAATCTATTAAAACGTTTAATAAAAAATAAATAAATAAGCAAAGAATAAATGGGACTATGTGTAATTTTCGCCAAAATGTTTATTTCATTTTTTCTTTCTTTATATCATATGATTTATTAATAATCGATATATATCTATAATCCACTGTATAGCAGACATTGGTCTAATGATAATCGGCACGAAATTACTGTTGACAAATTCTCGTTTGCGACAAATTCTTACCGGCTGACAGGAAATCAGAGGCGTATGAATAGGCTGCCTGGTGGTGTGAGTGCCGTTGGTAGTGCAAAGCCTTGATGATTGCGCCAGTAATCCTTTGAGATTCTGTACGTTCGTAGAGGTCTGGGAATCTCGACGTTCCGGCGAGCAGGAAGCGGAAGCGGTATACTCGCAGTCGGAGCTTGCGCTGCTTGGCGGCGTCGGCGGCAACCCTTGTCGCGACGTACGCGAGACCGTCTCTTTCCTCTCGTCAAGCAAATTGGAGTCTGCAACTTCTACATACTGGAACCAAGAAATTATGATAATTATACATTTATGTATCGGTATAATCAAGTTATTTAATCTAAATTTTGTGTATGTGTGTGTGTGCTTCCAACATCACATATTAAAGGAATTCTAGAAAATAATTATAGCTCGATATCTGCGATAAGAACATTATTGTAAGTTGATATTTGTAATTTAACTCATTGTTATATCCCTACAATTATGCTTTACGTTCTTGGGCTTGCGTAAGTATCCAGTATCTTCAAATAAATACAATCACAGTGAATACTTTGCTTGATGTAAGTGATAGCACAGATAATATCCGATAACGCGCGTGGATAGAAATAAATCAGAGAAAAGTAGATTTCAATGTGAGTTTATCTCGCGAGAGATCTATATCGTACAGTATTGCCCCATATTGATATACCGTATCGCACTCTTCGTCCTCCTCTTCGCTGTCGCTCGTTTGCGACACTAAGCCGTTCGCGTAGTGAAGACTTTGCGCTGGCACCATTGTTATCGTACTCTTATCATCGACTATATCGCAACTCGGCTGACAAGGACTGGATGGCTCACTAATGGGCTCGTCCTTGATTTCAGGACAATTTTCGCTGTCTCCAGGTTCTAGATTGTTCTTCTTGAGAATCACGGTTGAGGTAGAGGACGATGTGAGTGAGGACGATGGTTCACCGCGGTTTGAAGCGGTGTTCATCGAGATAGTTGAAAAATACTCCTCTTCCATATCTAAAATCAAGCAGGTTGAACAGAAAAAATAGAGAGAGTACTTATCGAATATATACCATTAATATTAGAATTACTACAGCAGTCGAAATAATGAGTAATTTTAAAAGTTATTTTTTGTTTACAATTTCTCATAAAAATTTATAAAAATTACTCAAATTTATAATGTTTTTGACTGTCAAGTTAAAAGTTATTTTTTGTTTGTAATTTCTCATAAAAATTTATAAAAATTACTCAAATTTATAACAGTATGTTTTTGACTGACAAGTTGGATAAAACTAAAAGGAATAAATGAACGTTCTTTTAAGATATATATTCTCTAACCCCATGTTTGTTGCATTATATTCGTATGTAACTACATCATAAAATATCGATTTTGTTTATATATATATATATATATATAAACAAAAAAAAATATATATGATGATTCGACGATGTAATTTAACTTAATAAACGCGAATGTAAGCTCAAACGTGATGTTTCCGACTTTGTTCTGGCTATTGCAATAAACAAATCAAGATCTGGTATATAATAATTCAAAATGTCTGACGAATTTGTTTGTTTTGGCTTGCAGTTGAAGCAGCATTTTTGTGAGTTTATTCCTAGTTTTGCGAGTACTTCAGTTCATTTGATCAGCGAGGAAAGCGACCTAATACTTCTCATTCAGGTATTCAGGTGCTCATTAGATTTATACAGAATGTCCCAGACTCTCCTCTGCAATTTTTATGAAAACGTAGAATGGATTTAGGTAAATATAAAAGTCCTATACCGTTTAGCGATATTCAAATAATAGTCGAGATATTAATTACAGAAGATTGGTGAATGATCACACACGATATGGTAAATGAACTGTAGTACTAATATGTGCTGTTATGTTCTTGTACATTAAGTTAAATTGAACAAAAAAATCCTTTATCATTTTGTAAATAACAACGTAGATTTTTAGTTATTAACAAAGAAAATTGTTACATGATTGTGCGCGATAATGCACAAATCTTCTTTAATTAATATCTAAAAATCTATGTGGTCATTTATAAAATCTTAGACGACTTTTTTGTTCAGTTTGGTCTAATGTATAGCATAAAGAATTCAAAAAGAATTCAATCGTATGTCACCAATTCTGAACTTATTTTTAGATGCAAAAAGAATTCTATTCACTGAACTGAACTTTGAAGATTTTTTTTACATTTGAAAATGAACTCAGAATTGGTGACATACGACAGAATTTTTTTTGAATTCTCTGTGCTATCTGTAAATATACAACGGCAGACGGCGCCACTACAGCTCATCTATCATATCATTGCGTGATTATTCACCAATCTTCTTTAATTAAATCTCTTTTCAAGATTTATTGTGAATATCGCAAAGCAGTACGGAACTTTCAGGTTCACCTCAATCCATTCCCACAAAACGTTCCCACAAAAATTGTGGAGGAAAATCTGAGACATCCTGTATACTATGTCTTGATAAGCACAATGTTCTTACCGTCGACTTTACTGCGAAGAAATTCAAGAGGTTTGTGATGCAAGTGGACGAAATCGATGGAGGCGACGTTACTCGCCGTGTTTGAAAGAACCGTACCCGCGGACGAATCTGCGTTGGGCGTGTGAGGACTACCTCCTGGCATCGTAGGGCTCGGAGGAGGACTGGAGGTCAGGTTCAGGCTGTAACTGTGTTCGGATTTGATCGGTCGGGGTCCACCGAGAGCTGCGTCCGTCATTAGGCGATCTCTCAAAATCACGTTGTTGTCCTGAATGCATTGAACACTCCATTCCTCCTCTTTTGTATTCATTAAGATATCTTGATTGAGTGTCTGCAATAAAAACAAGAATATATTCAAATTTTAGAAAAGACTTCCATCTGGAATCTTAGGTTTAAAAAGTAGAAGAACTTAAAAAGTAGAAGAAAACTTAAATAAAATAGGGTTAATAAGAACTCAGCTTTTTTCACGACTTTACGTAGATGACATAGAATTACTAGGAAAACTTCAGATTAAGATATTCTCGTAAGAACCAAACCTGCAATTTTGTTTTTATGATATTTATATAGTTAACTCAAGTCGAGCCCACTGGTCAATCAGCACGCATGCTGTGGTGAGACGCTATACACGCTGTTGCGTGGGCAAGAGAGGCTAACCGAGTCAGTCTTCTAGCAACAAATGTGTGGGCTCGAAATCGCATTTCTGATCGTCCTCCGTTCAGCGTGATATTCTTTTTCGGCCATTTTCTTCGTTGCTAGAAGGCTGGCCCGGCTAATCTCTGATGCCTATGCGATAGTGCATATAGCGTTCGTCTTACCACAGCGCGCGTGCTGATTAGCCAATAAACTGCCGCTCGGTAGAAATATTTCGTCGTTAATATCTCAAAATTTCACGTGGTTGTTTAAAAAAAGACACTTATTCCATTATTCACCCCGACTTATTCTAGCTATATATTAACTCTGGTACGGTACGAGTTAGACACCCTATGTATTACTAGATTGCTAACTCCCTAAGTTTCGCTTGTATAAAATATTCTCAAAAAGTACGTACTAAAGAATTCAATTCTTATATATGTGTATATAATCAGTACGTGATGCCTTCGTATTTGTTTGCATACTTTGTTTACGTCTCCTATATAGTTCTAAACTTGTACACATTTTCGAGAAATAGATTATATATAAATAGTACATATATTTTTAATAATGCCAGTAAAATGTGACTTTTATGTACGACAGCACTATGAGAAAAGATAAAAAGCTAATTTAATTATTTTAGATACGCAAAAGTACATCGTCAAAATCGTATGCAAAATCGTAGAAAGGACGACTTTACATACTCGTCGTTTTGTACATAAGAATCAAGCCACCTTATACATAAGAAATTAGCATTCTAGTAATATGTAAAAGTCTGTGACAAGGACATGTGACGACGCGAGTCAATGAACATGAGAGAGAAATAGCGCGTTTGAGGATTGTTTATGTCCACTGTCGCTCGTCCTCATCGTCGTTGTCGTCGTCGTCTCGTGGCTAGGTGTCAAGGACCCCGCTTCTAAAATTATAAGCGAGTGTTCCGTGAACGGTCACGCTGGCAACGCGTAAGCGTAAGCGAAGGAGAAGGGCGCTCAAGTCGAGCGGTCAAGTTGAAGGTCGGCCATTACCCGAGTCCAGAGGTAGCTCGGTAGCAACGACTGGACGCCCTTCTACCTTCCCCGACGACCCAGCAATGCGGAACCCGCTGCCAAGGTCAAAGGCGCGTCTCTTCGTCTTCTGTTAACGATGTTGTTGCTACCGATTGCCCGGCGACGTTCATCGTTTCGCTTCGCCGTCTCGTCGGCGTCCTCGCTGTTCTGCTTCACATTGTTGATACGCGCTCAGTACGCAGGCTTTTCTCCCGCGGCTCTCCCGTACTTCTCCTCGTTATGCACAGCTCGCTCCGCTTAAAGCGGGGCCGGCCGAGCCGGAGTAATGTTTGGCCGACACAATGTTTATTTGCTCGTTTGTCGTCGCGTGTTAACGGCGGCTTAATGAAGATACTCGATCCGAGGAGAAACGTGAAAGACGTGGTCGAAGAGTTTCCGTCAAAGTCTGTGTTTTACACAACACAGTCATTCTGCCCGTTACGATCGGTCGTTTCTTAAGAACAATTGTTGTGTCACTTTTATTGTAAAGTATTCATAAAATAAGCTACCAATGCCTGAACACGTATCTAAATCTGGACATTCTAATAGTTTTAGTCTTTAAATACAAATATTTAACTTATAAAAAATAGTATATACATAAATAAATAAATAAGTAAATAAATATATAAATATATATATGCACACACACGCACACACACAGAATGTTCCAGACTCTCCTTTATAATTTTTGTACGTAGAATGGATTGAGATGAACATAAAAATCTTATACCGTTTTACGATATTCGTAACAATAGTCGACATATCAATTAAAGAAGATTGGTGAATGATCACGCGCAATATGATAGATGAGCTGTAATGGCGTAGATTTTTAGTTATTAACCTCTTAGCTACGGCAGGACTTTCCGCGGAGCTATATCTCTGTACGGCAAAGTTCAACGCGGACTACGCGAAAACAATGCAACACTGCGATTTGTGTCTGGTAATGCTTTTCACTACGCAAGTACATTAGAATACAGTTTTAGATGAATAAATTATAATTTATTAGAAATAAGAATAAGCCACCATAGTGGCGTACCGTTCAGAAAGATGATATACGCGAAAGCCACTATAGTGGCGTACCATTCAAAAAGATAACATGCGCGAAAGCCATTATAGTGGCGTACAGTAACTAAGAGGTTAATTACAGAAAGTTGCTATATGATTGTGCACGACAATACATAAATCTTCTTGAATATCTAAATTGTCTAAATTAATCTTCTTTAATATCTAAAAATCTATGTGATCATTTGCAAAATGATAAAGGATATTTTGTTCAGTTTGACTTAATGTATAAGTATACAATGGCGGACGGCGTTACTACAGCTTATTTACCATATCGCGCGTCATAGATCATTAATCAATCCTTTTTAATTAATATCTCGAGATTTATTGCAAATATTGCAAAACAATATGGTACTATTATGTTCACTTCAATCCGTTCTACGTTTCCACAAAAATTGCGAAGAAGAGTCTAGGATACTCTATATATATGTATATATGTGTGTAGAAAATTTAAAAATTCGTATTTAAAAATCAAAATAATAAAAAGAATCCTGAATGAATTATCAGGCTCTCAGATGCACAAAATCCTATGCCATTCTTGAGGTATGGAGTGTCCTTCCAGTATTTCACATATGTGATAAATCCATAACTGTATAATATAATATATTTGTGCATTATTATTTTTCCATTTTTACTGAGGAAAGTCGGAATGACGATCGAAATATTTGGTTGATTTCTTGCGACACTTGATTCTCCACTTGTTGGTTTATTTAATGTGTAGATTTATATGTGTAATGGTAGATTTAATGTGTTTCGCAATTGACATATTGTGTGGCCTTTTATTTGCGTTTTTTATCTATGATTTTTTATTCAAATATACAATAAAAATGTTTAAAGGATGTATTTAAGTATTGGTACTTGCACCTTAACTATATCTTTCTTCGTTTCTCCACACTCACACAGTCACTTCAACTTATCTTTCTCCTGTTCGTCTCTGCTCCTCGATTCTGCGACGCTTCCTCTTCGCTATATATCGCGTCCCTCCGCTTTGGACAAGAATGTAGCAATTTTCCGCAAGCGGGTAATTAGTTACAATGGAGCTATTAGTAGCCAACAACCCGGAACATACAGTTTCAAACTTCGCGAACAGTTTTTATTCTCCAGTTGCCATTGCCAACATTCCTTTATCTTAAGTTTATCTTCATCGTCCGTGCAGTGTCGCGAGGTTTAACGAGGGGGGGGGGGGTTTCAACAAATTTTCTTTCATTTCTTATTAATTTATAACTTATATCCATAAAAATTTCTCAAAAGAGCCCAATGATTCTACAATGAAACACGTTTGATCACCAGATCAAAAAAAGCTTCATATTTTTTCGCGAAGATTCATTTTCGTCATTCACGTAGCGTGGTGAGATTCAACAAGATTCAATCAATTCTCTTTCTTTATTTCTTTTCTTTACATACAGTACTTACAGTAAAGGACCTATATAGTTATTTCACAAAAATATTGCTAGGGCAGATATATTAAGTAATAGTTAATACAATACGAAGAAGCTCTACAAATCTGTGCTAAATGTTTATAAATGTGATTTATGTGACATGTGTGTGTAGTTTTGACACACTAGAGAATATTAATCAAATTCACATAAAGTTTAAAAACCCGTAAAGAAATAATCGTTTCTGACGTTTTGACGTATTAATTCTTTTGGCTGAGACTGTCCGTGTGTTAAATATCTGTTTGCAAACATATGATCTTAAATTTTTTTATATTTTACTTTTTATATCTTTCACATTTTTACATATTGAATATAAATTTTAAAGATTATTTAATCATCCTATTTTTAAGAAGATATTTAATCAAGGGTCACACACAAAAGAAACCAACAGAAATAAAGTAAGTAAAAATGTATAAAGTATTACAAAAACGTTACAGATTAGCTCTTGCGTATATTTTAATTGTTATCATAAATTGTATATTTTACTTATCAATTTCTATGTCAATTTCTGTATCATTTTTTTGTGTATTTTACTTATCAATTTCTTAAAAACTGAGCAGTTAACGATTTTGGGATTTTTTTTGTATTTCCAAGGTCTCTTTTATTGCTTTTATGTTTTCCATTAAAACCGTAACAGCTATTTAGTTGCTAGACTTAGTTGAAAACCTGATATCGAAAACCGTTTTCAGTTTTCGTATCTGTGATACATGTAAATTAAATAGTGTTAAACTTGACTTCAATTATCCCAGCTTCGGCATGGTCAATTCTTTTCTAATTGCACATATATATTGTTTATGTGTTTCGATTAATATACCGTTAAAATTTGAAATTTCTAAAAAATTGGTTTATGAAACAACTACCTTAAAGAAGTCGGATGACGTTTCATTTTATTAACCATTACTTAACATAACTTTCTAGCAATATTGTTGCGAAATAACTATTTAGTTTCTTTCCTTTATAACTTACATCAGTAGATTCTTACTGATGTAAGTTATAAAGGAAAGAAACAAAGAAAGAGAATTGATTGAACTTTGTTGAACCTCGCGACGTTACGTGAATGACAAAAATGAAGAAGAAATACGAAGAAATGTGACGTTTTATTTTAGTTTGATAACCAAACACGTTTCACCGTAAAATAATTTGACACCTTTTAAGTTATAAATTAATAAGAAACGCATTTAGTTACCAGACTAAAAAGATCTCCACATTTCTTTACGAAAATTTACCTTTGTTGTTTACGTCTTTCGTCGTGAACTTCACAACGATGTTCTACCAATTTTCTTTCTTTCTTTTATAACTTACATCAATAAGAATCCTGAAATGATCTTTAAATAACTCGACAGTGAAACACATTTGATCACCAGACTAAAGAGATCTCCGCATTTCTTCACGGAAGTTTATCTTCGTCGTCCGTGCAGCATCTCATGGTGAAACAAGGTTCAACCAATTTTCTTCCTTTCTTTCTTTTATAACTTGCATCAATATAAATCCCAAAAGGATCTTTAGACTCGATAGTGAAACGCGTTTGGTCACCAGACTAAAAAGATCTCCGCATTTCTTCACGGAAATTTACCTTCGTCGTCTGCGCAGCGTCACGTGGTTCAACAAAGTTCAGCCAATTTTCTCCTTTTCTTTCTTTTATCACTTACATCAGCGACGATCGCAAAGAAACCTGGTAACTCTACGGTGAAACGCGTTTGATCACCAGAAAACTAAAAAAATCTCTGCATTTCTTCGTGAAAGTTCATCTTCGTCGTCCGCGCAGAGTCACGTGGTTCAACCAGGTTCAATGAATTTTCTTCCTTTCCTTCTTTTTACAACTTACATCAGCGACGATCGCAAAGAAGCCAGGTGACTAGACGGTGAAACGCGCATTTGGTCACTCGACTAAAAAGAAAAAGAAATCGTTTTACACGAGCGAAACCGAGCGAAGTGGCGTTGTCGCTTGACCGGCCAAACTGGTCGAAAATACTCGACTCATTCCCGATCCCCAAGAGTCGATCAGCATCCGGCTACATGAGCGCGTCCGCTCAGTCACGACAACGCGGAACTGGACTCGCAAGGTCACGATACACACCACTCTTCCTTTCCGACTACCTCTTCCTCCACCTTCCTTCTTCGTGGCCCTTCTTTTCGTTCTTTTGCCCTTCTGTTTTCCCGTTATATTCGCTTGGTCACGCGCCAGCCAACGCTTATCTCCCTATGCTTCCACGCCTCGCTTCCGGCGGAAACACGCCAAGCGGTAAAGTAGAGTGACGGTCTTCCAGTTGTCTTCTGGAAATTGAGGCGGAGGAGGCGTCCCTCTTTCCCTCTCTCTTTTATCATTCTTTTTTCGTTTCGGTCATCGGTATCATCTTCTCTTCCGGCATCGTTTTTTTTTTCGTTTTTTGTCGTAGATACCATCTTCTCTTGCAGCTTTAGATTCGTGTTATCGTCAATCGTCATTTATCTATTACGTTCAAATTTCACAACGCGATATTCTCATGAGCGTCGAATGCGCATATTCACATGTGCGCTGCCATCGTCCAAGTGAATCACTGTAATAAATTATATTCACGTAATAGCGAATTAGTGGGCACTAACGATTTTCCTCGTAGCCGTTTATCGTCAACATCTATCGGCGTTCTTACGCTCGGCAATAAACCGCGATATTTTCAACGTTCGTATTATTCTCAAGCGCGCTCGTCGCGAGTCGTGGATCCGTCAATGGTTTTCTCATTGCCAGATTCGCGAGAGCCGCGTTCCCGTCGACACTTCCTTTAACCTTTCCAAGATGATTTCTCTCTCGCCTCGCGAAACTCGCGAAATAATTAAACCTTCATTGGCACACTTATTTTTTGCTCCTTAGTTTAGTACATCAGATCTTATATAGTAAACAATTTTTCATTGAATTTAATATATTTTACATGTACTAAATAGTCTACTTAAATTTTTGTGTTAATTTAATACAAAATATGTTAAAAAATAACGCTAATATTGTGTGCATTAGAAATGAATATAAAAATATGAACACTAATAATCATTTTGGAGGAAATTTTACATAAAAATAGTATATTTATAATGTCAAATGTAACACAAAAATTGTTATTTTTACACTGAGAAGAATATTCTATTTATCACTTCTTTATTATTGGATTGCTTTTAAAATGTTTTTTATTTTTTATATAATTGTTTTTTATGTAATTTGTTTTTAACATGTCATCAGTAATTTTATCCAAGAAATATTCATAATTGGTATTTGATTGATACGATTGATATCATATTGGAAAAATTTGCTTGCCACAGATAAAATCGAACTCGGGAACTCTGGCTCTTGAGTCACCTAACTTATTCACTACATCACTTTTGTTCTAACTGTAAATACACTTCGTATTGTATATATCGTAAGATAAGATAAGAACATAATTTTATAGTAAAATTAATATCCATAATATGTTAATCCATACTGATGTATAAAATGTATAATTTTAACATAAATGTTATTTTAGTATATATCTATGTTGAATATAAATTTGAATACAAAATGATCGGATAACACAAATAGAATATGTTAAATTAATGCATAGGTATATTAAAAATTTAATACAAAAATTTTAGCAAAGACCTGTTTTACACCGACATACTAAATTCCTTTTACTGTGCAGACCCAGTAATTATTCTAATATATTCTCGAATATCTGTTAAATATTTATAAATATCCTTATTTATAGTGTACAGATATTATAAGTTTTGAATACACTTTTTAAATTTGATAAATTTGTTGCAAAAAATAGTTTTGAAATGAATAATTTGAAGTACAAAAAATGATAGAGAAGATATTGATTCTACACAAAAAGGAACAAAAAATTTCATACTTCACTGCTCTCAGTCCCTTGCAATAAAATTCTTGATTAATGATGTCAGAAAAGAGAAAGTATAAACTAAAATTTTTTGCAAAAGATATTGAAATAAAAATATATATCTATAAAATGAGAGTTGTAATCAATCGTGCAGATCTATAGCCTAAAAATACTTTCCTTTTACTCTAACAAATTACTGTAAAATTAACATGACGTATTTTTTAGTCTATTTTCTCTCATAACTCTATCACATTAATTTTACGTTTATTTATTGATTGTTAGAACAAAAGAAGATTATTTTACAGATCTGCTCGATCAATTGCAAGTGTAACTTCGTGCATATATTATTCTATGTCAACGTATTTTGCAAGAATTTTTTGACATCATAAATCAAGATAGTCGCAACGATGAAAAAGGAATCCTAAAAAAATTGATTCTATATTTATATATGTGCAATAATTCAGTATTCAATAACTTAAATGACCTCAATTTTTTGCTTAGATTAATTTAATCTACGAAAGTGTCAACCTATGATTTATTCTCAAAATAAATATATGCTCATTTTTTCGCGAGAAATTGAAACACAAAAAAGAAGACAAAAATTATGAAAACTGCGTCTTACAAAATTTTCACATATGCGAAGAAAGCTTTGAAAGATATTTCTGAAAAAAGACCTATGATTGACCCGTGATTCGGGAGTCTCGTGCGTAATGAGGATGGGAACGATGTCGTGTCTAATAAGTCAGCGCGCCAATCGAGTGATTAATCGTCGTTCCGTGATGTTTTCTCTTCGTTCGTTATTGCGAGCGTCTCTTCGGTATTTCCGCTAGAAATCAGCCGCCTTCATGGGGCTGTGTCCCCCGGGGACATAGGAATTCCGATTAAATTCGTACACCACGAAATTACAACGTATACGAATTCGTGTATTAACCAAGTTTGCGGCGCGACAATAACGTAGCCGCGGACGCAAGGAGGAGGAGGAGGAAAGGCGGGGAAGAGTCATTGAGCTCAGCAATTTTCCTCAGCCAGCGAGTTATTTCGCCGTCGTGACATTATTTCAGCCGTTTCAGCCATTTCTTCTGCGAGAAATCGCGACGCTTAGTGTCAGCAATCGTGGCTCCGCGCGCGCGATCGCTGTTATTTTCTTGTTCACAATTATCATTACGCGCGCTCCTCCATTATTGGAGGCGCGTGGTTTGCAAATTTACAAACATCATTAACGTGCACGATAATTAATTATAAACAAGTAGCGGAAGTCACCGTGAGAATTAAACGCAAGTTTGTCGGGCAAACAAAATTTGACGTACGATCGGCGTGCGTCGTGTTATCGCTTGCGATGTTCAACACGCCGATTTCCATCGATTGCACCAAAGTTTAATCAATCATACACTATAATCGACTTACCACAGAAATGATAAAGTAGTGTAATTCGGGATACATATAGAGGGACCAGGTCTAGATGGCTCTAGAGATACGTTGCTCATTTAATATTTACAGAGGAGTGAGAGTTATTAGAATAATTTTGATTTCTTTATTTATTTTCTCTAATTATTATCTTTAATAAATACCTAATTTCAGGAAATATTACAATCTATTATCAGTATTCCTTATAAGTTTAAAATAATTGCAGGTTTACATTATATATTGTACAACTAAATTATATACAAATAATTACATACGATACATATCATATATTATATTAGATTCTGTTGTAAAATATATTTTGTATATGAAAGTAAATTTTTATATAGGAAATAGAGATTTACTTATACTGAAAGAAAAATATTTTAATATTTATTTTTAGGATATAAAGAGTTTATTCCTGCAAAATAAGCATTATTTATAAAATATAATCGTATAATATGTAATACAAATCTATAATCATTTTAAACCTATAAAGATTGTTAATAACAAATTGTAATATTTCCCGAAATTAGGCATTTATTGAAAAAAATAATTAGGGAAAATTAACAAATAAATCAAAATTATTCTAATAATTTTCATACTTCTATATCTTGAGAGAAACCTTAGACAAAATCACGAAACGGGCTTTTTATATAAAACATATACACTATTTTCTAAGTTCCATTTAAATCAGAATAATATTACATTTCAAAAATAGAAAAATCAATTTAGTAGTAGAAAACTAAATTTTCAAACTTCTCAGATTTTTGTATTAATGCTTTCTATTGTGAATGAATAAAGTTAAGCGACGTGTTACTATCTAGAATGAAGTTTTTTGCAAATGTATAATATATTCTGTTTCGGATAATAAAAGCAATTTTCATTTATAAATGACTGAAATTGAGTATATGATTAGACAAGGTAAAACTAGCTTATAATTAAAGATCGGCAAGAGAAGAACTATTTTATTCATTAACTGTGAAGACCCTACTATTAATCAGGATGCATATTTTATATGTGACCTTCTTTTCCCTATGTTACTGAGCAACTGAACTCGCAATATCAGAGTATATGATTGCTGAATATTTATATTTTGATTACAAAACAAAATATAGGACTAACAGGATCGTAACGAGTATTAACACATAGAAAAAAGTTGCTTCTATCATATTTGCATAGTCAATCACAACAATTAGTTATTTGAGAAATTATAACTTCGAAATTTTAAAATATGGATTCTAAAATATGGATTTTTCTTAGATATGCTTAATTATATCTTATACGTAACTTTGTAAGACGAAGTAGAGTAATCATTATGTGAATCATCGCAGCTGAATCATCGCACTAATGATTATCGCAGCACTCAATGTGTTAAACCGGTGATCCTTTGAAACTTTACATATTCTCGCAATCGAACGATATTTATCCAACGAACAGAGAGGTTACGAAGAGGAACGTGATAAAGGCGATATGGCTCCGAAGTTATGTCGGGTATTAACAGAAGTGACCTTTCCACTCATAGCTTCGACGTTAAACTCTGATATATGGGTCGAAAAGCAATTGTGCGCCAGTACATTGCAGGCGCAAGCAGGAAGGGGAAAGAAAGAGAGAGAGAGAGAGAGAGAGAGAGAGAGAGAGAGAGAGAGAGCACGCGCGCAAGAGAAAAGGAGATAGATAGATATATAGAAAAAGAGAAAAGGAGAAGAGAGAAAGAGGGAGAGAGAGAAGGAGAGGGCGGAGGGAAAGAGAAGGAGAGAAAGAAAGAGATGCGCACTCGTCATGGGTAATGCACCGGAGAGAATTGCAGTGGCATGTTCGCGCAGTGTTTCAAAAGCTGCAATACATATGAATGAGAACAGGGATTGTAAAAACGTACTGTTTGCATGTAACACAAAATAAAATTTCGATTCTCTTCCATCCATCCATCCAATCGCTTAAGCATACATGACTCACGATCGTTCCGCTTGCACATATCAACAATCATAAGTGTGAGAGAGAGAGAAAGAGAGAGAAATAGAAATAGTTTATTTCAGTTATAGGATATTTCCTCTAACAACAATATTTAAAGTATACATGAGAAAAAATAATTGCTGTTAAGGAGATTGTAAGGAAAATGAAAAATATAAAAAAAAAAATAAGAGTAACATAAAATTTGAAACATAATTGTATTTACAAATGTTTTTATATATTTATGAATTTTTCCAAATTATTTGATGAGCCCACTTTTTTTTGTATAAATTAAGAGTAAAGTTCTATATTTTATAATAGATTTTTATGAAAAACCCGATTCTCTTCTCTCTCTCTCTCTCTCTCTATATATATATATATATATATATATATATATATATATATATCTTTTTTCAACAAAAATTGATATTTCAAATAATAAGAACTAAATAAATTTATGTGTAATATGTAAAGAAGAGTATGTTATAATATATCAAATAAAAATTTGCAGAATTATTGACCGTTCTTATTTTTCTTTTTGGGAAATATACATAGAAACATTTATAATTTATAATAATATCGAAATATATATACATACACATATACTCGAAATATATATATACACACATATTTAAACATTTATATATCACTTTCTATTATCTATGTATTTCTATTAGATAATTGATAAATGAAGCATTAATAAGAAAAATAATAAATTTTTATATTTGTAATGTTGTGTATATATACAGGATATCTAATAATACATATAAAACTCTCATGTACGTGTAGATTAATCAAACTGAACAAAAAACTCCTCTATCATTTACAACGTATGTATGTATATATGTTCA
The DNA here is from genome assembly GCF_010583005.1 of Odontomachus brunneus. Classification (NCBI taxonomy): domain Eukaryota; kingdom Metazoa; phylum Arthropoda; class Insecta; order Hymenoptera; family Formicidae; genus Odontomachus; species Odontomachus brunneus. Next base: position 1,086,773 of record NW_022639525.1, on the reverse strand, counting down.
ATTACTTTCTTTTCTAAATCACCTGATGACAAGTTGCACGGCTCTGCCCGCCTCGTTTATTACTAAAGTCCGACGAAAGTGTACACCGATAATAACTTTATGATCACGACGCAGTTATAAAATATAGTATTAAAAAAGAGAAGCACGACAGTGTCCGTTACGATTATCACGACACTGTCGCGTTATTCGCGCGAATAGAAGTGTAAATGTTCAATAAACTGCGGTAACAGTCCGCGATAAATTGAAACCTTGACGAAAAAGTACGATCGTAAAGTAAGATACGACCTAAATTTTTGTCGTTCTCTGCATAATTTAGCATGAGTGATATACACACACTTGTCGCCCGGCTTTATAACGCGCCCGCGAAATACACACTCAAATATACGGTCAGCGATATGAGAATTCGCGGACGCTAAAATTTAACCGCCGCGCCGCACCGGTGAGAACATTGCGGACAGAAATGCACGTCCAGCCGAAGAGTAGGCGGAGAGGTGAACGCACGCGCGGCCGAATATCTAATTACGCTAATGCGCGTCGGTATCCCAAACTCATCTGTACGGAATATCAATGAAGTCGCACAAGATGGAGCGCAGACATCTCCGTGGCGACACTCGACGTTACTGCATACCGCGCGGAAATATTACGTCAGTGGAATCGCGCCGAATTCCCGACGTACACAACACACACACACACACACACACAGTGGGGCCACTTGTACTTGTAAGGGGATGCAACTCGGTTATTTTTGTTACCTTCAGAGTAGTAACCAAGGTCATTAATCTCTTTCTAGATTTTTCCTCCCTTAAGGTGCTCCGAAAAATCCCCAAAAGTTATTGAAATCTTCTCTTCTCTTTTATAAATAAATTTTTTTTATAAAGAAATTATAATGTTCGAAAGCGGCCTGACCAACCATTTAGAACTTATTCGATCTTAAATGCTAGGCGTATAAAATTTGTTTGCTTTAAACGAAATTTTTTAAGAGTTCCAGAAGTTCTGATTGCAGTTTTGCATAGAACTCAAAGAGTTCTGAAAGAAATTATAATGATCGGGGACAATGCGATTACTAATTAAAAAGTTATTAATGGTCAAATGTTTACCGCCGCATAACTTTCAATAAGTTTTGAACAATTTTGGGGGTTTAATTTTTTTTCATTTATTAGGAGCTCTAGAACTTGTCAAAAGGAATCAAATAAGCTATTCAAAATTATTCAAGCTTGATATAAAATTTTTTCTATTTTTAATTTTATTGAAAAAAATTTTTTTCTATCAGAAATTCTAATACTCATCAAGAAATATCAAATGAGCTATTCAGAACTATTCTATTGTAATATTGGGTGTAAAGTTAACACTCTATTTTTTAATCGCTATTTTAATACTGTTAATCGCTGGGACTGCTTTAATAAACGTAAAAATACTCTTCTATTTTTCGAAAGGAAGCTAGAACTCTAATCAGCACTATCGAATACTATAGTTGGGATGTTAACTTTACACATCCGCTTTCTGCCAGATTTTGATAGCACCAGCTCTGTTGTGCGACAGTATGCGTGCTTGTTTTCCGTTAACTTCGATCGCCACATCCGCACACAAGCTGATTGATGCCGTGCTTATGTAGTAGTCACATACATATGCACGAGGAAAGTCGCTCACCGTCACAATCGAATCAATTTCATTATCGCACATAGTAATTGCCCACGACAATCGATATTAATTATTCTGCTTTAATAGGAAAGAAGTTGTCTCTCGAAGGAAAGTCCGCCCATGAGCTCGAAGGAAACGCCGCGAGATTATCAAACAAATGTTTCTCCTTTCATTGATTTGATAGCGATTCTTTTGAACAAAAGCAAATGGGTTTCTCTGATTTCCAGACGCGTATTATATATTCGGCAAATTGTTAAATGTAGAAAATAAAATAGTTTAACTTAGAATTGTGACGAGTGCTTTATTTTTGGACTAGTGCAGGAAGTGTTTCTCTCAAGACGAGCGAGAACTATGTACGAAGAGAATCAATCTTCATTTCAATGGGAGGTATGGGTTTTTTCCAGTAAATGCGAGCAACCCGAAAATCCTAAAAGAAATCTAATGGTTAGGCTAAGGTTTCACAAAGTTCATTCTGATGCATGTGTCTGGGACAGAACTATCGGCAACGAAGTTCCTTGACGGAATTAAAAAAAAAAGAATTTCTGGAATTATGATAATTTCTGAAATGTAATTCCTCCAGTTTTGCAATTATGACAGCGATTGTATTGGACAGAATCAAACGGATTTCTGTGATTTCTAAATGCATGTTATATACTCGGTTACATATCGCACGTGTTATTAATTAATATATATCAATAGGTATTAAATGAATATTAATTAATCCAATCACACACGGTTTTTGAATGTTTTAGGGTAATTATTATAAAATATTAAATGTAGAGGATAAAATTGTTTAACTCAGGATTGTGACAAGTGCTTTATTTTTGAACTAATACAAGAAGTATTGCTCTCAAGAGTGACGAATGAGAACTACGAAATCTAAGGATCAATTTTTATTCCAACGGGAGGTATGGATTTTTTCTAGAATATGAGCAACCCAAAAATTCTAAAAGAGACCTAACGATCGAGCTAAAGCTTCATAATACTCATCCAGATGTGCGTTTATTGCCTGGGACAGAACTATCGGAAACAAGGATCCTCAAACGAGGGGGACTCAAAGGAAAGAATTTTCGAGACTACCTGAGTTATAATAATTCTTCCAGTAAGAAAAGATTTCTGAGAAGAAGAATCCTGAAAAACCAACATTTATTTTGCACGTTTATTACGGAGTTTATTCACTTAAACAAAAATGCTTAAAATTATATAAAAATTTAACGCAACATTTACTGCAACATTTATATTTAAAACACATTCGTAGTTAGTTTTATGCTATATGTCTGCACCATTCATAAGAAATTTAATACTGAATATCGCAGTTTTGCGTATATAACCTTATGGTAGAAGCAAAACAGATTACTATTATTTCAGTATAAAATTTCGTAAAACATGATACCATTCAAATAAAAAGCTTAGTGTTATAAATGTTACATATTAGGAAACGCGTCATAGAAAAAAGAATAGTATTCACTACATCGTTTGTGTAATGATCAATTGTAAGCCAGAAAACTGTTATTTTATGCTTTGAATAACATTGTGACAAAAGAAAGTCCTAAAGTATCTCATTGATCTTGAGTTTAGACCAATATAGAATTGTTCTAAGAGATCTAAATAACACAAATTTCTATTTGCACGCCCACAACCTATCTGCATTAAAAAAAAATGGCAGCATGCAAAATTTTATAACTTTCAACAATTTAATACAATAAAAAAGACCATAATATTTTTTTGCTAATTTGAATATAATTAAAATAATATATTATTTAATATAACTATAATTTGATGAGATTTGATTTTGGACTTTCTTAAGTGCGAAATTACTTACGATATTCTTGCTGTATAGTCAATGCAATGTTTTTGCAATGAGTTGAGTAGAGGAATGCCGACTACATAGAACAGAATCAACGAGTGCGACATTGACAGAGAAAATCTTTCGCATGATCCGAATCGAGTATTATTAGACACAAGATGTTTATCTCACAAAATTATCTAACTCAGCCGATCTCGCAGACTCCGTGAAGTGAAACATTAAAATAGTCGAGTAATGATAAACTATCGAGAGAAGAAACTCTCGAACTGACAAACTATTGAAAAGTTCATTTGACATTCGTTCGTTCGTTCATTCATTTGGCACATAAGATTTCACGCACACCTCGAGAAATTATCCAAGCAAGACAGAATCTTTTATCTCTCCCTAAAGTACACTCGCCGCCGTGTCTATACGGCAATCGCTATTTCCAAACACCGAGGAACACTCCCCCGTTCTCTATCTCGTCGTAGACGAATAGGTCAAGCTTCCAGGAGGACTCTCCGGCAGGCAGGCGAGGGCACCTCGGCGGCATGTACCGGCTTCGACGGAGTCACGAAAAAAGGTGAACGTCCTCGAGTTCCAGCCGAACCATCCCGTCACTTCGTCTGCTCCTCCTCCCGCCATAGTCGTCGACGACGACGACGCCGACGACGACGACGCTAACGGTGACAACGGCGGCGACGACGACGACGACGACAGGTGGTCGGTTCTTTTCCTCTCCCTTTAGTCACGATGCAGTCATACAACTCGTTTCAAAACCAGATCCCTTATTAACAGGTATTACTACCGTAGCCGTGAACCTTCTCAGGAAAGTCGAGAAACTCTAGAAAGCCTCGCCAAGAACGACCGAAACGCTTAGCTGCTTTAGCGCTCGGTCATGAAATAGCGACAGGATCGAATAACGCTTATCTAAGTCATTTACTGTGAAAGGCTGCACGTCGATACGGAGGTATCTTGCATTATTCGAATTCCAAGGACATTGAGTGCGTTAACGTTGGAAAAACACCTTTTGCTTATTTTGGAAAGCGCCATAAATCCGAGACATTAGATTCGCGTAGAATGTGCGCAACGTTATCGTGAATCGATCATTGAATGTATGCGCGATATTTTTCCGATATTAAATTAAATTAAATTAAGTTAATATCAATAAGAGAGAAAAAGGAAAGATATATAGGCAGAGGAACTACCATATTTGAGAATTCTTTTACATTATTAAGATAATGTATATAGATATATACAGATATATAAATATATACAGATTTGAGTTACATTATTAAACGTGTTTATATGTTTTTTTATTTATTAATTATATGTTTTTTTATTTATTAATTATATTATCTTATTTTACAAACGTATTTGTATTTCCACATAAGTATTTGATGACCAAGAATTTCATGTCGTAAATATTATTGTTATTATTCATTCAAGAACATAGAATCTTATTCTTAACGGAATTTTCTGAATATCTTAAAAGATTATATACATACATATATATTCTGAATATCTTAAAAGATTATATATATATATATATATATATATATATATATATATATATATATATATATATATATATATATATATATAT
>NW_022639525.1:1068879-1081733 GCF_010583005.1 Odontomachus brunneus | reverse complement strand
GTCATCAAATACTTATGTGCAAGGATTCTTCCCTGCAATTTTTGTGAGAACACAGAACAGATTGAAGTGAACATAAAAATCCCATACAGTCTTGCCATATTTGCAATAAATTTCGAGATATTAATTAAAGATTGGTAAATTATCACGCGTGATATTGTAGATGAACTATAGTGGCGTTATTGTATACTTATACATTAGGTTAAATTGAACAAAAAGTCCTCTACCATTTTGCAAATGACCACTTAGATTTTTAGATTTTAGACATCATATAACAATTTTCTTTCATTAACAACTAAAAAATGTACGTGGTTATTCGGAAAATGATACAGGGCTTTTTTGTTCAATTTGTTCTAATGTACAAGCACGTAACAATATATATCGCCACTACAACTCATCTACCATACCACGCGTGGTCATCAATCCTTCATTCATCAATCCTTTTTAATTAATATTTTGACTATTTTTGCGAATATCGCAAAACGGTATAGGACTCTTATGTTCACCTCAATTCGTCCTACATTCCAACAAAAATTGCGAAGTACAGTCTGTATACATCTTATATATAACGTCAAGAGAACTCAGGTAAAATTGAAAGAAAAATATTCTAAATACAATATTCTTAAAGTTAGAGGAAATATTCTAAATGCAATATTTCTAAAGTTAGAAGAATTTCGTTATGTGGATCAGTCTTTTCGCACATATGCGACGAGGCGTTTGTCCGATTTGAAATTTAGTTATATGTTAAACCTGCAAGTGCTATCGAACTTGTAAGCCAGTGAAAAAATAATATTTAGCAAAAAATATTAGCAATCGAAGATTGTCACACATTTTATACGTTTACTTCCTTCAATTCGGTTTCGATCCCGACCGGTCTCTCTATCTTCCTTCTGGATACGCTTGGCTATTGGTTCCAAGATCGTGCGTCAGGCAGTTAGGCTTTGACGTTATTCTTGTGATTTGTGCTTATATTGCATATCTTTACAGTGTGCACAAAGCATTGTAATAATAGCATTTTCGAGACTTATAGCAGATTATAAATTTCGACTCTGATGGCTTCAGCCTATCTTACACGGCAGTGATACACATTGCTTGTTGCGTCTCTCGTATCGCGCATGATATGGTATTCTGCTTCAAATAATCATAGAGTCATAATCATAAAATCATAGTCCTTCGATAAGTAAAATTCGATAACGTTTGATTTTTTATCAGAAAAAATGGCATCTGCGTTTATTTTTCTTATCAAGGGTGTCTATTCGGCTCGACTCAAATTAATCCCTTTAAAAGAAATTTTATATATTTATTTGTAAAACATAGGTCTTTTAACTTCTAAGAAATTAGTTTTTTCAGTATTTATCTCCCATCATAAAATAGCGATCTTTTCCACAGAAAGTCTCTGTAGAGTTTTGTAGAGTCTCTTTACATGATAATCCTTAGATTTTCGATCAAACAAAAAACTAGATCAATCAGTAAGAAGTCAGAGGTGTCCAGATTTTTATTTGAGAGGCTCTTAATTATCGTATTTCTTTTGATTTAAGAGGAAAAAAATTAAAATAACATTTAGTAGATTTCAGACTAATAGTCCATTTCATTAGAAAAGAAATGTTCTTTCGATAAAAGTTTTCGCTAATCTGGAATTACAGGAAATATCTTATAACTAGAGTTTTTTTAGGTGTTATATTGTTATCATACAAGTGGTTATTAAAAAAATTTTTATTGTGTTTTATGATCCGCGACTGGTACGAGCTGTACTCAGGAGTGATAAAAATCAGTCAGCCGATTAATAGGTCGAGTTTTTACTCTCGTAAGTGAAATTAGTGCTTTGTAAGCTGTATTTATGATCGTTGCTTGGCATTCAAGGAATACACTCAAATTTATTTACACATTGGTCTTCCCCCGCTCGTCGCACGACGTAGACAATAATTTGGCGGCCGGAATTTCTCTGTCCACGGTCGGGCTCAACAAGTAGTTCTACTTGGGCGGTTTACGCGCCTAAAAAGAAGATACTGCGTGTGTAAAGCAGAGATAAAAGAAGATTCTCGCGGTCGTGATGAATTTAAAGAAAAATGCCATTGCCTCATTATATCGCATTGCACAGTCGAACCAAATGATATTCTATATTTAAAAAAATAGAGAGACAATTTCAAAATTTGAGCCGATTTCGATGTTTTTTTTTAAATGAGAACTAATAAAATTTTTAGAACAATTTTGTCGAGTCAGATTCTTCTACTTTTTTTCTTTTAAATAAGACATAAAGATGTTAGATTAAAAAATTTTTTCAATCAAATAGAATAAAAAACTCATTTCATATTTCATTTAATTTAACTTCAAGCACACACATGTATATTGATATTAAAATTAAATATTAAAACTTTGATTATAAGCTTGGAAAAAAATCATACAGACTCTGACAGTCTCACTAAATCTTACTCTAACTTAACAAACAAGATTAATTGAAATAGCACCTAATTTTAGTAAATAAAAAATATTGAATTAAATAAAACTAAATGAATATGAATATTAATTTCTTAAAATAATTATTGTTCTTACAAGTAACAAGTTTTGAGCTTCTGCATCTATCCACGATGGTCTGAAATTCACAAAATGGTGTCTTAAAAATTTTATTTTTTAAACTGCTTTATTGAAGATATTTGACTTAAGTTTTTAAAGAAAAATGTTTATTAGTCTCAAACAGTCATGCATAACTTGCAAACTTATAAGTCATATATAACTCGTAAACCATTAATGCATCTAAATTTTGTCATCAAAATAATCATCAATATATAACTGTTCATTTTTTGCGTTAAAAATCAATTTTTTTTTCATGCGTTAAATACAAATACAGATCCAATTAATTTTGAATAGAATTATATTTATTATATATATTTATACTACCAAAAAAGATTTTACTATATCAATCCAACGAAATGTTTATAATATTTTTATTAGATAAAAATTGTCATAGTGGAAAATTGTTTAAGTTTCCAATTCGGGAAGGTATTTCATTTTAAATTCTACAACATTTCGATCTAATCTCTTGTTCGAATTATAATATTTCATAAAGTATTTTTTATCAATCCTAAAACCCTATATATAAAATAAAAAGTTACGTAACCACTAAACAAGGATAAATTTTACACACAGAGCATTTTCATTTATTCATAACTATTATTTAAAAAATAATAAAAATTTAATGCTTTTCTTTTTAATCGGAAAGAAATATGAATTTATTGATTTTGGCACTCAATGATGTTAAAAAAAATTATGATGGAGAACCAAAACGTATATTTTGGAGGACGATAATATTTGAAAAGTTATTCTAAGTAAATTTTATCCATGTCTAAGTAAATTTTATCCATGTCATAGAGTTAAGAAATAAAAAATTAAATTTTTTATCGCGATTGTCCTAATAAATCATGATACTGTGAACATTATGTTAATATTATTGTTTGCACTAAAATTTATTTTAATACTTTGTTTAAACAGAGCTATATTTTGCTTAAACAGAGTTTCACATCAATCAATCAAAATATTCACCGAAATCTTTCAAGAAGCGCTTTCGCATTCTAACTCGTATATCGCATGGTAATGAAAAAGAGAAAAAAGAATATTGGCGATATTTCCATTGCAATTTCACTAAATTTACGTGTAATTCGACGTGTGATGCTACATCGTTCGGCGTATTCGTCGCTTTCTGGTATACTGCGCATTAAAAAATGGAGCAATCAGCGACGATAATACGAATTGAATGTAGAGGACCACTTTCCTCCCCCATATACCTGTGACCTCGGAATATATCATTTCATCGATTATTAGTATTCGACTACGCGAGGTATATAAAGGCCAATAAAGGTAACGAATGACTATTGGGCGATACAATGCTCCTGATAGAATCAAAAGGCGTAATCGCGAAGCCAATTTCAATTACTGCCGTTGTCGCGCGTAGTTGACGGGCAGACACTAGAGAAGAGGTCAGTGCGACGAGTTGAATTTCAATAAGTATGAATTTCAAGAAGACGAGTGTGAATTTCAATAAATTTCAGAAATGCAAATCGGTCACGATGAGACACTTAATTTAAAGGATGTCATATTTAGAAACTTTATTGACAAAATACTGATTTCTATTTGCAAAGTTTACGTTGTAGAGGAGACTGGGGCTAAATGTGCTCTATATTTTAGAATTTCGAAGTTATAACTTCTCAGACAACTAATTGTTCTGACTGACTATATAAACATGATAGAGACAATCTTCTTCTATGTATTAATGTCATAACTCTATTAACCGTATATTTTGTTTTTTAATAATCAAAATACGAACATACAGCCACTTTGTTCTAGTATCGGGTTTAGTTGCTTAATAACGTAGGGTAAAAAAAAGGCCACATGTAAAATATGTCTGCGCGAAAGGTCTCTCCACAGCCTTTTTGCCGGCCCTTAATTATGAGCCAATTTTACCTCATCTGCCCATATGCTCTATATCAATCATTTTATGAATAAAAATTGCATTTATTACCAGAAAACAATATATAATACATTTGCAAGAAATTTCATTCTAACCAGCAACACATCGCTTAATTTTATTCAACCACGATGGAGAATATTAATACAAAATTTCGAGAGGTTCGAAAATTTATTTTACTATTACCAAATCAGTTTTTCCTATTTTTTAACTATAACATTATACTGATTTTAATAAAACTCAGGAAAAAGTGTCTATGTTCTAAAAAGTTAGCATAAAAATTTCTATCAATTAGATTTTCTATAAATTAAGTTCACTAAAAAAACTATAGATTGCAGCTTCTTATAAGAAGTTTGAAGACAAAATTTGAAGGACAGCTATATTTCCTCTTTTATTGTTCACAAATATTTCATCTTTGTCTAACCTGACTCCTGTTAATTATGGATTCGTATTATATGAGAAACTTAGATGAACTATCCAATAGCACTCAAGTTAGACAAATATCGAATGCCTATATTAACAGGACATTCTTTTCTGGTCAAGTCCTCGCAATCTTTTATAGAAATGATGGCTCAGTTTATTTAAATAAGTCTATGGAAAAAACACAAAGCAGCACACATTTATATGAGATACATAGTCTAAGAAATACGAAAATGTTGGTTAAAGTTGAAAATACTCGACATCATCGTATCAGTGCTTATCTAACATGACGCTCTACGTTATCGACATTTTTGAAGTTCGTTATCCACTTTGATATCCATTCAAAAAGATATTGGAATCAAAATCTTTACCGATAGAATGCGAACTTTTTTGTAAAGTTTACATTGTATTGGTTACACAGAATCACAAATGTTCTACAAAATAGAAATATGTGAAAGATTGAACTGGAGCAATACATGACACAAATAACAAAAAATATCAAGGTTGATATTTCAAGTGTAAATTAGCCTATCAAATGTTGTCAGTGGAAGTAAATATTTGCCTGATACAAAAAATTTATAGCTTATACATACTTCTACAGGACTTTTTTGTTCAATTTAACTTATTGTACTAGAATACGACAGCAGATGTCGCCACTACTTATCTACTATATCTCGCGTGATTATTTACACATCTTCTTTAATTAACACCTCAATAATTATTACGAATATCGCAAAATAGGATATTTATAATAGGATATTACCTGTTAATCCATACTATGTCTCCACGAAAACTTCGAAATTTGTTCTGAGATACCTTGTATAAGATAGAAGTTTAAAAATGTTGTTTAATAATGAAATTTAATAATGAAAGAAGTTTAATAATGAAATGAATATTTTAATAAAGTATCACATATATTTACCGTCAAGTAGAAGAGAAATTTAGATTTTTCAAAGAAAATATTTGTGAAATTGGCAATATATAAGTGAAAACATAGCAACATCACGTACATGATAAATTAGTACCGAATCAAAAATAATTTTATAATGTATCTCTTCTATGTTTATTTCTATATATATTATTGATTTTAACAAAATATTTATACATTTCTCATTCAAATTGAATAAAACTGATCATTTACGAGCATATTATATTCATATTTCTTTTCTTATCATTGTTATCGACTCAAATGAGTGTGTTATATCAATTTTTATTTTGTCACTTTTAAAATGTTTAATAATTTTTAAAGTAAGAAAATAGTTATATATTATGATATTTACAAATTTTATTTCATTAACATTGTTGAAAATTCCTATCTTAATAATTTTGAACGTTTTTATTATTAATAAAATGCTGATTGACTGAAAAAAGAGCTAGAATTTTCTTCAATAACTTCAAATTGTAAATCGTAGAATAATCACGACATATTTGCTTTGCTATATTCTCCGTGAATTCGAAATGTTTAATTAATTCTGATTTTAAATCGCTTTAGAAACATGATACTCGACAGTCTTTAATTTTGTGGTGATGAACTGTATGAATATATATCGCGCCCATACCGAGCAAATTCAGGAGAAATTTATTATTATATTAACCTTTTATTTTAACAGACAGAAAAATTTAAGGAAAATATTTTTGAGTGCTTAAATGAAATAAATGTCTCCTGAATGTAGTTATTTTCAAAATACTACTTTGAAAACATATTTTCAACAAATTTATTATTTTTTATTATTATTACTTTTTTTATCATTTTCAAAATACTACTTTGAAAATATATTTTCAACAAATTTAATTATCTAGTGGAAAAAATCAAAACCCCGATGAACTGAGACCCCGATGAAGAGAAGTAGGTAAGCAAATATTACTCTAGAGTAACAGTGCTAAATATAAGTGCCTCCTGCATCTGTCATTCTTATATATAGTTAATGAGAAATGGATATTGCTTGAGAGCAATATTGCCATACAAATAAAGGAAGTTAAATAATATTATAAAGATAATAATACTTCATCTAAAATATATTTATGGTTTTTGTTTCGGAAAATATCTGGAATAGCTTGATACGCGAGGTTCTAGGGAAGCGGAAGGGGGACAATAAAATTGGGATCATTCGCATGATTATAATCGAAGCGAGCCCCGCAATGTTTGCTCGTAGCTAAACCAACTGCTTTATCAATGATTAGCCGTACATTCGTAATGTTCAGATTCATAATTCATTATACGATGTTATATTTGTGCCAAGGATGCCAATTAATCGACCTGTACGATTCATATCGGTCGCAAAGATGTCACAGTGGCCGGTTTTACTCGATGTTTTGATCGATTTTCTTCCTTGTTTACTTCATTCTTCGTCCTCATCAGACATACAAATTTTTTGCTTACTCGACGCAAGCGGGGAACTTTGAACCGATGCTAAATCATCTAAGTCGAGTATTTTCAACTTTAACCGTGATCACTTCTATTTCCTCATCGGCGAGCGATTACAGCACCGCGGTTTGAGAACCCCTATGCTTCCCGAGCGAGAACGACTCGTCGACAAACGCAGTCTACGATGCTGAAATTAATAGACTTCCGAGAGAGGCGAATGGCAAGCCGGTTCCGATCGATTCAACCATTGACGCCGCATTAAAGCGATAAATACAAAGAAACGACTTCTACGAGTTATCGTGCAAGCGTTTCTAACGCGTACTTGACATTTTCAACTGTTCGTTGGATTCGTGCATTGATATTATGAGTAAATCCGTCAAATATAAAGCCACCATTTTTACGCCTGCGAGAAAAGCGATAAATATAGAGAAACGATTGCCTGTATAAGTTAACGTATGAATGCTTCTAAAGTATATTTGAAATTTCAAAGTATTTATTGAATTTGTGTATTATTGATGCAAACAATTCCATCGAATAAAACTTCTTTTTTACGATTATAAGAAAAGCAATAAATACGAAAGAATAAACGATAGTTTCCACGAATTATAGTAAACATAATTTTCCTATAAGTACTCGGAATTTCAAACTGTTTGTGGATTCCATACTTAAAGTTACAAATAAACTTATCAAATAAAACTTTTGTTTTTACGTGCTTTTCACTCACCCCGATCTATTCTGCGTATTGACGTCATACACTGAGAATAGAATTGCAAAAGCAAATAATTGAAATCACTAAAAGAACTTATTATAATATACTACATGTATTATTATATGTATTATTATAATTATTATATAATAATAATTAATTATACAATAATATATATATATAATATTAAAACTTCTTCAAGTTATTCCAGCGTATGGCAATGATATTTTTTAGTTTTTAATTAATTATTAATTATTTTAATTAAATATTAATATTTTATATTATATATATAGTTATCTTAATTACATAAATTTACATAAATAATTATATGTGTTATTTACTGTAATTTTAAAACATGTAAATTATTATGTCCAACATCTCCTGATTTCAACGTTTTTTAAAACATACTTAATGTACTAATAATTCCGTGAAAATAGCAATACATATTGCGTTTTGTCTTCCCATATTATTTAATGTTGCATCATTTCTGTTTGTAACTTTATCTAATAACATTTCTTTCTTGACAATTTACACAAAAGATTTTCACGTTTTATATAAGTATCTTAAAAGAAACGGTTAAAACAAAATGAGAAAAAGTAATACATATATTCATTGGAAAAAAATAAAAAAAAATAAAACATGTTTTGTATATTATATATGTTACTAAGTCAAATATAAATAGTAATGACGCCTATTACACGTATATTGAAATTAGTGAAATTTAAGATACTATATTATACTAAATACTATACTATATTAAATACTATACTATACTAAATGTAAGACGCATTTACTTTCACACGATCTTATTTTTATTAGCACATTTATTGAGAATGAAAAATGAGAATGGAACATGAGAGACAAAAAATTCAATAAAGACACGTGGCTTTTCAAAATAACATAATACTGATCATAATAATAATAATACAATATACTGTTAAAAATTGCTATTACTAAATAAGACATATGTTAATATATAAACATTTCAATGAACTTAGATTCATTGAATATTTTATTATTTTATTATTTATTGAATATTTTATTTTCTTGCTATATATTATCGACTTTGAAACAACATATTTATAAATTAATTTTAATAAAGTATAATTAATTTTAATAATGTATAAAATTGATTTCTTTACATAAAATTAATTTTTGCCGACTTTAACTATAAAGTGCGCATGAAGCAAATCCCGCGTAAATCACGTCAATGACGCACGCATAATCTCAAAGGGATATCCCGACGTAAAGACCCGAATATATTGCGAAATCGCGCGTCTCCCCGAAAATTCGTTACGAATGCTGCAAGTAATCTTTATATTTACATTGTATTCGCGACGAAGTTCCTGATAACGCGAAACCATCAGCATGCTCGATACCGAGGGGAAACACTCGATGTGGGTACAGCGCGCACATCCGCGTGCGTGAACAATAGAGAGATAAGGCTGAGGTAATCGGCGCCACGAAAGACTTAGGCGTTATCAATTAGGTCGAAGGCAAAGAGAGCCGGTTTTACAAAGAGCTTTCGGGAAAAAGCGAATCAGTCGGTGGAGATCGGGTGTGCTGGAACGGAGACGGAAAGCCGGGTCGCCAGTGCGCGATGGAGGGCGCAACTGATAAGAGCTTATCAGCGAACAGTCGTACGTGCATAACTATTCAACGTGACTCTCCCGCCCAGGCCCCATTTTGCGCATTATCGTCATCGTATATACCTGCGGGCGAACGGCTCGTGACCGCTTGAAAAACGACTGATAAATAAATAAATAATGTGGTGTTGTCGCGGCACCGACGATGATTGACGTGCTCAAGGTTAGAGAGAGAGAGAGAGAGAGAGAGAGAGAGAGAGAGGAAGAAAAAAAATTAAACTCTATGCTCTAGTATGTGAACATGTTATTCTAAGTTCATTGAAATGTTTATATATTAACATATGTCTTATTTAGTAATAGCAATTTTTAACAGTATATTGTATTATTATTATTATGATCAGTATTATGTTATTTTAAAAAGCCATGTGTCCTTATTGAATTTTTTGTCTCTCATGTTCCATTCTCATTTTTCATTCTCAATAAATGTGCTAATAAAAATAAGATTGTATGAAAGTAAATGCGTCTTACATTTAGTATAGTATAGTATAGTATTTAATATAGTATAGTATTTAGTATAATATAGTATCTTAAATTTCACTAATTTCAGTATACGTGTAATAGGCGTCATTACTGCGTCAATACACGTCGGATGACTTACGTTTCCCGACGCAAAATTTAAATGTGTATGACGGAAACGGTTTTACAACTACTGACTTTCAAGTTTCAATAAATATACTAAATAGCAAACTACTTAACCCTTTCAGTCCTGAGACATATATCATCCCAAAAACATGTTTAATTAATAACTTTGGAACGGATATATTTTAGTGATCCTTCATACAATATTTAAAAAAAAAGTTTTTTAGTTGAAACATATCTGTTGTACAAAAAAGAAGATATTTTATATAGAAAATTAAAAAATATATTAAGAAATACACTGCTTTTCTCCGGTACTTTGTACATAATAAATGTCTATAAACTATATAAATACATATACACGATATCAAAATATTATATACCGATCTTGTGATCACGAGTCCGAAGTCAGAACGGCAGAATTCAAAATTACGGATCCAATATGGCCATTAAATATAAAAATTGTATAAATATGGATCAGTCGTATCAAACATTATAGTACACGAATCTTTTAATCGTGAATGAATCCAAAATCTAAATTAAATTATGCAAAATAGTGGTCTAACATACATACATACATATATATTATATATATGCGCGCGCGCGCACACACACACAGTGTCCCAGCTCAATTTCATAATCTCTCACAGGGTTATTTTATAAAAGTAACTCGTTATCGTTACCGTTATTTTCTCTAAAATATAATAAAATAATGGTAACTCGTTACAGTTACCATTATTTAAAAAATAACGAATCGTTACTTTTTTAAATGCTAAAATAAAACTAATTATGAGTTTGATAAGGGAAAATGGACGAGAAAGGGAGGGAGAGAGAGATTTATGTGGAATATAGATATAAGATAGAATAAATTGAGATATAGATATATCTAATATATAGGGTGTCCCACCACTATCGCATTATCTTTTAAGGACGAATTCCTGAGATAATTTGAAAAAAAAAATCCTAATGTAAAAATGTCGAGGCTATAATACTTTTCAAATTATAAACGATTAAAGTTGACCAATTATATTGGCTAAAGTACGCGCGCTCAGGTACGGTACAACAATGGTACAGATACATGCATATAAATGAGAATTTGGATAAGATATGAAATTAGTTGATAAAATCCCTGAAAGAAACGTCAAATGTGTGACAGCTAACTGATTCTCATAAATGTATTTTGCGATATTTTATTTATAACATTTTGACGAGATTATTATTATTTGCGATATGTTTATTTAAATGATAGAAAAGGCAGATTATTATTACATATATTGTTGTATGTATAGAACTTCCGTATAAATATTTGGAAAAGGGACGACATGTGCATGTATCACTATGTGTTGTATCGCGCGTACTTTAGCTAGTATAATTGGTCAACTTTAATCGTTTATAATTTGAAAAATATAGCCTCATTATTTTTGTATTAGGATTTTCTTATTCAAATTACTTCAGGAATCCGCTCTTAAAAGATAATACGGTAGTGACGGGATATCCTGTATATCTGATCGTATATCGCTCGTCGGATATCGCTCGTCGCATATCGCGTGTCACGTTGTGCATCGTGCTGGTCTGTGAGACCATTAGCGATTAGAGACGAGCGATGAGCGATATCCAATCAGAACACTGCTTTAAAAAGAAATAAGAGCTTTCATTGGATATCGCTCATCGCTAGTCGCTAATCACGTCCAGTGTACAAGGCCCAAGACATGGGCTTAAAATACGGCAAAGTGACCAATCACAGTCATGATTGCAATCTGCCAGATTGAAAATGGACTATGACTGGTCATTTTGTTTATTGCTATTGTCTTATGTATAGACCGAATTTAATAGATTTAAAACAAAAAAATAACTATTAGAGTAAAGAATTAGCCGTTATCGTTACTGAATAAATGTAATTACATTACCGTTACAGTTACCGATCAAAAAAAGTAACGCCGTTACCGTTATAGTTACCGAAAAAAAGTAACTGTAACGGTAACGACGTTATAAGTAACTCGTTACTTCTCAACCATGATCTCTCGTAAAGGCGTAAAGTGAATTGAGATGAATACAAAGTTCCTATACCATTTTGCGATATTCGCAATAACTATTAATTAAAATAACTAACAATTGATAATCGCAATAATTATTAATTAAAGAAGATTTGTAAATGATAACGTTCGATATATTTGATAAGCTTGTACATTAAATCAAATTGAACAAAAAAATCTTTATTATTTTGTAAATAATATTTTGCATTTTCATTACGTAAAAGCATTTGTAATTCTGTACAATCAAAACAATATAAACTTTGCAGAAAAATATCAGTATTCTGTTGATAAAATTTTAAGTTTCAACATCACTTTAATTCATACAAATTAATTAGTTTCTGTTCGTTAAAGTGAAATTGTTTCAGTGACAGTGAAATACAATTCAGATTTATTTTTCAATTTGGAATGAAAATATTTACTCAACGATTCGGAGTGGGAGAATTTATATATATGAATAATAATTCACTCATAAAGATAATAAAAATATCGCTATCTATTAATTATTAAAAAATCATTATTAGTATTATTAACTATTATTATATATTTTTATAATAAAATTATGTAATATATATAATTATATAATATATATTATAAGATTTAATATATATATATATATATATATATATATATATATATATATATATATATATAT
>NW_022639525.1:1067871-1068784 GCF_010583005.1 Odontomachus brunneus | reverse complement strand
TATATATATATATATATATATATATATATATATATATATATATATATATATATATATATATATTAATATATACAAGGTGTCTTATAACCACCATAAGATATTTTAATAGCGTATTCTGAAGATAAAGTAGAATAAAAAAATCCTAATACAAAAATGTCGAGGCTACAATAGTTTTTAAATTATACCGATCAAAAATTACCATTAATATTGCATAGAATATTCGCGCGCTCAATCCCGTAGTTATACAGCACGCACATCGTTTTATTATTTATATAACAAAGATTTTGACATGATGCGTTTTTGACATGAAAAGTAATCATGGAAAATAATTTATTATTTTTATATTTTTCACGTTTTATGAGGAGTAAAATCGTATAAATCATATTTTCCATGATTATTTTTCATGTCAAAAACGCATAAAATCCTTGTTTCTCAAATGTGAAATTATTAAATTTAATAATTCTACCAATAATAATTATTAATGTTTTTAGTAATCTGCTGTGTAGTAAAAATTAATATTAACTGTGAAGTCGATAATAAAATAATAAAACGATGTGCGTGCTATATAACTACGGGCCTGAGCGCGCGAATTCTACGCGATATTACTGGCAATTTTTAATCGGTTATAATCTAAAAACTATTGTAGCCTCGACATTTTTGTATTAGGATTTTCGATTCTATTTTATCTTCAGAATACGCTATTAAAATATCTTACTGTTGTGAGATACCTGTATATTATATATATATATATATATATATATATATATATATATATATATATATATATATATATATATATATATATATATCTCTCTCTCTTTGACCGTTCGGTCAAATTTTTTTAAAAAGATAGCTTGATATACTCTGAATTGGCAACATAAGAATTTCTAAATTTTTAGTGTAAATGTTACTC
>NW_022639525.1:1060533-1067771 GCF_010583005.1 Odontomachus brunneus | reverse complement strand
TATATGTTACATATATATATGTAACATATAATATTTATATTTAAATATATATAAATTATAAAATTAATTTATCTTAATTATTACTATATTTATCTCTTTTATCTCTATATTTTATTTATCTTATTTATGTTATTTGTCTCAATTATTATTATGTTAAAAATTATTTTCATTATCTTTACTAATTAATAAAAGAACATACTAATAAAAGAATGTAAATATTTAACCTCAAAAAGTTAACGTGAGTAACATTTACACTAAAAATTTAGAAATTCTTATGTTGCCAATTCAGCTGTATTGAATTCTTAATCCATATGAATGAATGTTTTAGTTTATTAGAGTAAATCTATTTCAGTAACAATGAAGTAGAATTCAGATTCAGTACGATTCTTCAATTTCGAACAAAAATATTTTTTTGATAATGTCTTAAATTCGGAATTGTTAAATTATTAATAATAATAATTTCGAACGTAAGAATTTACTCTGTATGAATAATAAGTTGCTCGATTTCTAATTGCTTAGCTGTCACTCTATTCTTTGAATGAGTTTCAGGCAAACAGTTAAGCAAAATAAGCGCTGATAAGAAGCCTAGACACCAACTCCTTGTTTTCCTTCTGTTCTTTCGAGCTTCCTTTTAGCTTTGATTGAACAAGATAAATAAAAATAGCATATTGTATAATTATTACTGGTAATACAAATATTTAAGACATCATCAAGTGGCGTATTAAAATAACATGTAATTTTCTAGAGGCGCTTATCAGACATCTTTAGAAATTTCTTAATATTTGGGACAACTTTAGCATATTTTTGTTAGCAAATATTCATAAATCTTGTAATGCAATCAAGATATCTTTCTTCCTTTCTTTTGTATCTTTGAGGATATACATTTATCGTTGTTCCTTGTGTAGAGTTTTACGATCAATCCTGTCCCAGGTCATTTTCTAAATACCGATTTGTGCTAAATTTTCAATTAAATATTTCCGATTAATATCCGTTCGGTCAAATTTTTTTAAAAAGATAGCTTGACTCTCCAGAATGACGAGTCAAGCCGATTGACTTAATGTGTTTGTAGTTTCTCCTGACTGTAAATCTCAACACTCCCCTTGTCAAGACTGTCAGTACATGATACATCTATATATTCTGAAGTCATTGTAAGCATACGTTCATTCATAACATTACAATCATACGTACATTCGTGATATGAATACACATGACAAGCGTAAACACGTATTGTTCTCTAAAGTACAATCAGTGTATTCTTTACTGAAACGTTATACTTATAACTGGTGGTTCTGTTATAATTTTATTACAATCAGTAAAATCTTGCTGAAAAGATCAATTAATAGTAGCGCGACTGTCTCTATTATTAATAAAGTTTATAAACGCAGACAGCAGTAATGTGTCATGCATTATTGTACAGTATCTAAATACTTTTTAGGTCTAAAATTTCATTTTGGATACAGATATAATTTTAGTGTATATTTAGTGTTATTTATGTTATATATTTTTTTTTCTTTTTACAGTAAAATCTTACTTGTATGGCAATGTTCAAAATTAGTGAGATATAAAACGAAGCAGTGTAGTAGGAGTGTTTGCACAGAAAATCAATGAATACATACTGATTATCGGTGAAGCACTCTTTTCAGTGATTTAATCAGAAATATTTTCACTGATACACTTTAAGAGAGATCGAAAAAAATGGCATTTGTTTCACGTTTGTATGACGATATTGCGCCGACATACAAATGTAGGAAGTTTTCAGAAATGATGCATGCATAGTATGTAGTACATTCACATTTTGTACTTGACTTTTCCCTTCTCTGAGGATAGTGACGGCCTTGATTAGAGAGAAATACACAACATTGTGTTAGTGAGTCCCAGTCCTCATTTGAATTCGCTACTCATCGATAACTTCATGTAGAAAAGTCATAACGATGTGAAATAAATTCTATTTTTAAACCTTAGATCCCCCATTTCCATTAAAGGAGCGATCATTTCTCTGTATTATCGATTAATTTCGCAATGTATTAAAAACTCGAGCTAAAGATAAATTGATATAATGATTTCAACGCAACTTATTGTTGCATTAATATTGTATTTTGCTAAAATTGCATGCAATATTTCTTTGATGGCCGGTGACTGCCGATTTTGTCAATCCAACTGTTTTTTTCTCAGTGTAATTGCCATCACCATATCTTTCCCTCTGAATGTAAGCATATGAAAACATTACAGTTAATTGTTCAGAAGCGATAGCGTTAATGTCACAAGAGAAGATCCTGAAATATTTGATGATTCTGAGTTTAGATCAGTATAGTTTTAAGAGATTTAAATAATATAAATTTCTACCCTCTATTTTTCATAAAAAAAAATAGCAGCATGCAGAATTTTATAATTTTCATTTTAATGTTACAATACTCAATTCAAATATGGACTTTTTAAAGAAAAATTTTATCGTATATATTTCAATCCTATGTTAAGTACATTAACTTAAAAAAAATTTTTTTAATTTTATTTTAAATATTTCAATGTGTATATATAACAACGAGAGAGAAATATATACTTTATGACATATAAATTTCCAAAAACATTTTTGTCTGTCTATCGTTGTATATCTTTATGTCCAGTAAATTAGAGTTGCAATATAAAAAAGTATGAAATTTATTTGGCTTTAAATTCATTTCAAAAACAAGTTTTACTCATATTTTATTTACATTTTTATAGTAGGACAAGTTAGAATAGAGATTGAAGATAACCATCTTTATTTTGCATTATAATATTGATGTAAAGATTAATTTATGCCAATATTTTCAAAAAAAGTTTCAAAAAGTTAGCAAAAAAATATTATGATCTTTTTTATTTTATTAAACATTCTGCATGCTGCCATTTTCTTTAAATGCAAAGATAGGAGGTGCATATGGAAAATCGTGTTATTTAGATCCTCTAGAACAATTCTATACTAGTCTAAACTCAGAATCGATAAAGGATTTCGGGACCTTCCCTTGTCAGATAGATCGCGCTGTTACTGTCAGAGCAAAAAAAAACCTCTCCTGAACATTGTAGATCGCACTACGCGAGCATCCAATTATTCGCCTGTAATGCTCCCCCAACTGGACGACAGATTCTCGGCAGATAGTCGACAGTCATAGATCTGAGTGTAGATTTTATTGTAACGCACGTCCGGCTCTGCTGTATAGTTCGTGTCGAATTCAGTGCGCAACTGCGAGTCTGTGTAAAGTGAACGCACATACCAAAAAAATCGACGAGGTGTCACCGCTTTAAATAACGCAAAACGATACCGACGAGATCCATATTGATGAAATTTACAACTATCGCGCGCCGGAATGCAACCGTACCCAAGGACTAAACTCACTCAGGTCTTGTTTTGTATTGCCACTCGGGCACCCTTGCCATTAGAATGCCAACAATCCGGGAAAAAATTTATAACCGTTAGGCTCATCTACTGCCGAGTGATTACAGCCGGTATTGATACAACCGGGATAATGACCTCGTAGTGAAACATGTAAAATTCGTGGAATGCGACTCTCTCTTAGCTCTCCCTGCTATTTTATCATTTACCACTTTCATAAAGGCTCTTCTAAAATGGTCGAAATGTCGATCGCAATCAGTCGTAATGCTTGTCACAGTGATCATCACAAGCTCCTAGCATAAACTTGCCTGGAGCTGCAACAGCCAATCAAAAGCGTTAACTGTACAAAAGCGTTTACTGATTGACATAAGTTTGCGATTATTGTCGCAACGAACGTCGACATTACAACCAATGTAGCCTTTAAGGCTAAGTAAAGTCAAGTAAGGTAAGCGTTGTGATGCTTGTTAGCTTACTAAGATTAAGTAAAGCTAAGTAAGGCTAAGGATAAACTTGTTACAACGCTTGTTACAACGATCACAAACTCATAGCATGAACTTTTCCGACGTTGTACTAGCCAATGTGGAAGCCAATAGAAGTGAAATAAAGATTATACACTAATTGGCTATATCAATAAAGTCAGCAAGTCCACGCGAATTTGCAGCAAGCGTTGCACTCAATATTGCAACCAGTGTAGAAAAGCCTTAACGCTTCTTAATTTCCATCACTGGGCGTGATGTGGCTGTGTGTTTGGAAGGTAAGCGTTCTCGCGTACCTCGCTGTATCCTGTAAGAAATAACCTACATGTGAGAAGTGAATCTGTAATCAGGGAGAAAGAGAGAGGAGGAGAGAGAGAACGCAGAATGTCTGTGAGCAATCATGGGTCTTTTATCTCCTTCCTCTGATAGCGACCGCACGTTGCCTGATATGATTAGAAAAGGCTGGGTAAATCTAACAGGATTTTTAAGGCTCTCCGTCTACTAAATTCTTCAGACAAGCGACTTTAATAACGCAAACCATTCTACGATAACACTCCGATAAATCTCTTGATCTTTTCTTGCCCTACGAATGTGAATAGCCATTTCCGGTGTACTTTTAGCAAAATGCAGACTCGTTGTTCAAATATTTGACTATCACATCACAATTTAAAGAAAAACCAAGTAAAATTATTAAAAAACGATGATTTTGAGACATTTCATAATGTTTAGGCAGCGACACAAACATTTTTTCTTAATTTCATTAATGTCACAAGAAAGTATAAACTTTAAGTTCTAAAATGCATTTCGTTTTCGTACGATTTTTTATTTTGGAGATATAGCTATTTAAAATTAGCCCTTTTTCCTCATAATGTCATAAATATTAAAAATAATTCTACCTTAATATTTCTATATTGTATGGAAAGTAAGTACCTCTTGTACTTATATAATATATATAAATATTATATAATATAATATATATAAATAAGTAAAAAAATAAAATCAGTAAATACTAAATAAAAAAACAATTATTTCGACAGTTTCGCATATGCGTTAGTCTACACGAAGGGAATTTTATAGTAAAAATTTATTTAAAACTTTATTAATTTAAAACTTTATTTTTTTTATTAATTTAGAACTTTGTAACCGAAGATTGATATTCTGCAGTGATTCATTATTCTTTTATTTCATATATGCTACTTATATTTTAGGAACTAAAAGGTACTAATAAAAGGTACTATTACTTACTATGTCTCTAGCGAAATTTATTATGTTCCTGGTTACATGACATTTTCCCGAAAACTAGGGCTGTGTTCGGTAACGTCACTCGAGTACTCTCCCTCTCTTTTTATCTCACTCTTATATTTCACTCACTCCAACTATTGTCTAGTAGTGTGCATACAGTGTGTATTTCCGAACGCAGCCTAGATGGGAAAATGGTGATACCAACAAAAACCCATTGGCAACAATTTTAATTTTTGCGGATTAGTGACACTGTTGTGAAGTAGCAAGTCCATGAATTTTGCAAAGTCGTTTTGACATATGCGTATGTATTTGTCAAATACACTTGTGACGCTTGTTACAACGCTTGTTGCAAATTCGCGTGGACTTGCTGACTTTATTGATATAGCCAATTAGTGTATAATCTTTATTTCACTTCTATTGGCTTCCACATTGGCTAGTACAACGTCGGAAAAGTTCATGCTATGAGTTTGTGATCGTTGTAACAAGCGTCACAAGTTTATACAAACTGTCACTAATCCGCAGAAATTAAAATTGTGTTGCCTAGAGATTTTTGTTGGTACCAACATTTTTCCATTTAGTTTTCGGGAAAATGTTGTGTAACCATGTTCCTTAGTAAATTCCTTATTGACAACCTATTTTTGTACTACAAAAAAATAGTAAAATTGAAAAGAATTTGTATATGAAAATAAATTATTCTCTCCGTGTATAAGATTGATTATGTTGTTATCCGTCATATAAACAAACACATATACGAAATATTTTTTTTATTAATAGGATAAGGCTAAGGGTAAATTTAAACAGCTATATTTCCAAAACTAAATATCTTACAGAAATACATCTTGAAGTTTATATTTTCTTATGATATTAATAATATCAAGAAAAAAATAATTTCTGTCACTGTTGCATTGATCAATTGTTGTTTTGATCAATGAACTGTTGTTTTTGATCAATTTTACTTCATTTTTTTTTATTGTAACGTGATAACTAAATTTCGATAACAAACTCGTGTTTAGTAGCCAAAAATATATCAGAAATGACTCGTGGGGTAAAATAGTGTCGGAAAGTGTAATTAATCGCGTCAGTGTTTAACGAGAGTTTGAACTTTTCTCATACGTTGTGTACAGTAGAGCAGAAAATTACTGGCGGTCATATTCCAAATATAAATGACAGCTGTCTAAAAGGTCCCCTAAGGTTCCCACACGCCCTCGAATCAGCACTCACCTTTGGGTCGATATTATCGGCGATCTTAGCGCGAACGTTATCTGCGATCCGCCATAGACATCTCGCCGCGGCCCCGATCAATCGTAATTGTTGATAATGGAGCGGATAAGCGAGCATCTGTCGTTCGACGACGTGAAAAACAGTGTGTATCGTCGCGAATGCGCGATCGCAATCGCGCTGTTGGACACCCCAAGGTCGGGAGCATTTCTTCTATGTCACGTCACAAATCGTGTAACCGTTTACATTGACGTATACACATACATGGCGAGTGTGTAAAACTCGTTTGCAGAACGGTTTAAACAGTCTTTCTTCGAAGCGTTTCAAGAGGCATACGATGTCCAACGAGAAGACGTCCAATGAGAAGATTTATCTCATGAACATTACTCAAAAACACATTTTCTCATTGGTGAATGTCGACTGCGTTTCGGAGAAAACGTGTTGCAAATCGTCTTGCAAACGAGTGTGCACTTGGTTTCAATAGAGTAAAGGCACCAAAAGCTACATACCACTTTGTTTTTGGAGGTTATGTCTTAATGTAAATCTCAAAATATAAATGTAAATATATATACATGTAGTTGGAAGTACTTTATTTTATCAGGTAATATCATATTTTTACTGAAATTGTTTCTATATTTAAAACAAAAAATGTTTTTGTAAAACGTACGAAAATGGAGTATCAAAAGCGACATACCTATTGGAATATAACATATTGCATATATGATAATATTTCATAATAAATAATTCCTTAATGCGTTTATTGGTTGAATAATATTCATTTATTCAAAATATAATTTTACAAAAGGGAAATATAATTAAATAAAAACATATCTTTGGCATTTCCATCTTTTTCATTTCTCACATATTTTTCATATGTTATATTTTTAAACTAAACAGAATTAAACTTTAAAATAAACAAATATCACGTCACAATGAAA
>NW_022639525.1:1046347-1060523 GCF_010583005.1 Odontomachus brunneus | reverse complement strand
AAACATATCTTTGGCATTTCCATCTTTTTCATTTCTCACATATTTTTCATATGTTATATTTTTAAACTAAACAGAATTAAACTTTAAAATAAACAAATATCACGTCACAATGAAAGGTTAGAATCAAGTTATGTTAGTCACAGAGTATCGCATCTATCGCATACTGTAGGGGATATGTCAGTTTAAGACACATTCTCATAAAATTTTTCAAGTTATACAGTAAAAAAATAATGAAGATAAAAATATTTAAAAAATATTTGTACAAAAGCCAAATGCTTGTAGAAGAATTTAATATTAAACAAAAAGATTATTATCGCTGTTTGGTCTACGTAATTCGCCGATAAAAATCAGAAATAAAACTTACGAATTTCTAAAACTCGATATTTGCTAATTTAGCATATAAAAGAACAAGAAATATACCACATATGAATTTTTCATGACTTAACTGATAAAACGAGTTACGTTTATATTAGTTTCGCGATAAAATACAACATTTAATACATGAGATAAAATACAACATTTAATATGAGATATAGAGGTATGTCGCTTTAGGAGGCCTATGTCGCTTTTGGCTACTTTCCTCTACAGTTTATACACTTCTTCCTCGATGCAATTGAGGAGGCAGGTGATATTTAGTAGAAATATCTGTCCCTCAATAATAATAATTTTATTAGTATAGCAAGAATGAGTTATGTTATACACTACATAAAAACAAAACGTAAAACTTTTTATTTCTCATGAGTTTACATGAAGGAAATAGGTTGATTCATAGATTAGTGCTATGACGTAACTGCTAGTGTTAAGACGTAACTGCAACCACATTGTAGACGATCTCTTAATTCCTCTCATTGGACATCAATTGCGATTACAGAATGGTTTCAACGTTTGATTTTCTACGTCCAATGAGGAAAATTATCTCATGGAGATTACTCAAAAAGAAGTTGGCTGTATTTCATCGAGTGAAAAATGTTCAAACGAGTGCCACGCATACATTCAGACTTCTGTTCAAGGAAAATTCTCTTTTCCAGCATTGCGCGACGGCGATCTACGCGTTCCTTTTTCATTTGTCCGCAAACCGCGAACGTCGCGATAATAACGATAACGGTTTCGTGTCGGTTGGCTATCATGGGAAGATTGACAGTCGCGTTTGCGTTCAATCGACTGGTTGACTGGCGGCGGTGGCGGCGGTTTGTGACAGCTAAATACGAGCTACATAATACGAGAGGACGAGTGCCGATTGCTATAACTGCGAGATTATCTTCTTCACCTGACCCGGTGTGAAGTCCCTTTTAGAACTTTCTCGAGAATCTGTTATCCTGCTGCACGTCAATAACGACTTCGCGCGCTTAGCTCGCGCGAATTAATCCCGCCGGCTGGTTCGGCATTCCCGTTCCCCGAAGAATGCATTCGCGACCGGCGAATGTGGCGATACTCGTCGAGCGGCATTTCTTATCCTTCGAATCGGATGATGCAATCGCTCATGCGCTCGAACATTGTCTCGTACGATATCCTAACGATCTTCATCGAGGACGTCTTGCCTTCTCTGCGGAAAATCTCGTCATTCGCGATGCGTCGCGTCATGTGTGCATCGTATGCACACACCTAGAGCGAGAAGAAAAGAGAGAGAGAGAGAGAGAGAGAGAGAGAGGGGGGGGAGGAGGCAAGGAAGAAAGAAGAACTGCTTTGTGTGCAAGCGTGCGCAAAAGAAAAGTTTACGGTTACGCACGTACAAAGGTGGAATCCTGCGTCTAACGGTGTTACACGAATTGACGATACGCCAGAAACGGTAAGAATGCAACAACCGCCTCCTATGCAATCGCTCAATTTTTATTACCTGCCGGTAGTCGCGACCGGAATTGACGGACGCATATCCACACGGTCGTACGTCAATTATTTTCTCACTGATTATTGTAAGACGTGTATCTTACCAGATGTCCAATTATAAATAAATAAATCACTCAAGTAGAAATATGTTCATGAGAAGTATATGTGTTTTTATTTCGCGGCAAGTCGAGGATTTACACTAAAAAATTGAAATATTTGTCAAATAGAGAGCTCGGCACATTAATACGAAACTGTGAAACCGAATATTGAGAAATTAATGTGTACCGAATTCTTAACAATATTTTTACTCAGATTGGGTTGATGCCTCAGAGAACTACCATTTAATTATTTCGACTTTATTAACAAATTCGCCACGATCGTTTCATTGATGAGACGCTATTTCAGCTGAGACAGCAGTTTGTCGAACTTTAAACCATCCTGCTGCTATCAGTTGGTAATAAATTGAACTGAGTCAGTTTCTATTCCTTAGTTGGGATATTAATAGTTGGACCATTACAGCATTGCTCTAGAGTTCCTCCTGATCAGAGTTAGGATAAAACATGATGATTCTTAATTAGTGTGCCGTCACTTTTAAAGATGACATGAGTGAGTAAAGAAAGAAATTAACAAGAATGAGAAATAAGCTCTAAGACTGAAATGACGAAGCACGCTGCAGCTTTCCTCTCATTCACTCAATTCCTCCCTATAAATGACGAACTGTGTTTTAAGTGTTTCTGACTTGAGGAATTCTAGTTTACCGTAAGTTCCTCTGTAGAAAAATTTCTCTTACACGAAGTAGGATCTGTTTTGAACTTGTAAAGGAAGATTGTTATTGGTCTATACGACGTTTCGAAGCGTCTGTAGCGTCAAACATTAAATGAAAGAATAGTAAGAAAGAAGTATCACAACATATTTTATTTCAAGCTTAGAACTTCTCTCTCTCACTCTCTCAACTGCTGTTGGAGTTTCTCTCTCACTCCTACCACGTTATCCCTAAAAATGGTAAACAGGACCAATCAGAAATCAGGTAGGATCAGGAATTAAAAAGTTCTGGCAAATTTTCGTATCTGCTACTAAAATGAACCAGAACCTGTTTCTATGCGCTTGTATTAGTCGAGTCATGAGAAAAATCGATAGAACTCTTCGGAACTCTATCAGATTCACAATCGGCAGCAAACTAGACGGCAAAAATATCAATAGAACATCTACGTTTTACAAATTTAACAGACTTTGCTCATGGCAAAAAGATAACTATAGAGTGATCTATTTTGTACTTATTTTGGATATTCAGTGATTTTTTTAATGACTTGTAAAAAAATGACTTAAGTGATTGATAGCGCTGTGGTATGATTGGTCTCGCACGATGTTTATTTCTTGCGTCTGTTATTGCTTTACGGCGTTATTTTTTTTACATTAAAGTATCAATCTTTCAAAGAAGTGATGTAACATTTTCCTTTACAATCTTTGCGAACGACACAAAGTCGATAAAGATATCACGGCTAAGAGTTCAACGGGAAATTCGACTTGACGTCAGCTGAATGCGGATTCAACGAGACACCGAGTGGTTTGCTTCCGACAGCAATGATCTAGCTGTTTCTAGCGCAGAACGACGTAATTAAAAAAAAGAAAAAAAAATCGCAAAACGACGACGCTTGTCTCGCGTCGTCGCGGCGTGACGGTGCGCGAAAAAGTTTCCGGAAAATCGCGAGTACTTTCACGTGCCGGCGTGGTCGAATGCTCCGGACCACCGTTCGCCATCGGAGAAGGATTTGACACGGACGCCGCGAGGAGGAGAGGTCACGCTACGATGAACTCGTCGCGATACTTCCTCGGTCCCGCGGCCGAGCCACGACGTAACGAAGAACGGGGAAGCGAAGCGTGCAAGTAAACGGGAAGCCGGGAAAAACAATAATTATTTTCGTGCCACGGTCGTACAGAATCGCGCGCGCTTGCACGTTCGCCGATAAGGAAATGCGCCGCTAGGAAATGAGCGATTGCTGGAAATTGGCATCCTTCTCTCTCTCTCTCTCTCTCTCTCTCTCTCTCTCTCTCTCTCTCTCTTCTTTTTTCCTTCCCTCTGTTCTTCTCCCCGAAAGAATACCCGGCGACGACGTCGCCGGGCCCGACGAGTTCCGCTCGCTTGGCGGAGAGCACGCTCTGACCTGGACCGACGGGACTCCGTTTCTCAATGGTGTGTGCGAGATAGAGAAAGCTGGCGAGTGAGAAGATTGTCGATCGACGAACCGAAGAATTCGCCGTACGATCGGAGGCTGTCGGGTTCCATGACGCGCCGCTACTTGCAAAAACAGAAGTGCGTGCTGCATCGTATACGTACGGTATATGAATGTATCGGCTTATAAAATATGTGTGATTCATCTGTATTGCGCTAGCGCGAATGTTTCCTACTTTCCACGGATCGCAGATGAGATTCTTGAGGCAGTACGGTGCACAGGAACCTTCGGAGCAGAGAAAGGAATCTCGCGCCAGCTGAGAATGTATTAGAAAACTAAAGTCGCGAGTCTAATCAGGGCAATTAACTAATTAAATAATTAATTAATTAGTCTAATTAGGATATTATGTTTAAAATTTTTTACCTGAAATTAAATACCAATTTTCATAAATTCCACTCCAGATTTTGTACGAAGCATTTTTCAAAATACCACTAATCTTACATATATAATAACCCAAATTGAGAATTCTTTTATTATTTTCTATGTAGAAAGTATTCCTTATATATTTAAGCGCATTGAAGTATGTTAGAAAGTTAAATCATATGAAGGCGACTATCGCACTGCGGCTAGGAAGTTCTTAAGAGGTTTGGTAGCTGATAAACTTTCAATGTCATTTCAAGGTCGGTGAACACATTTTCGGAAAAAATGTTTCAAATATTAGTTTCGTATTTTTCACCGTAGAATCTGAATCTGCAAAAAAAAAATAGAGTATTCCATTTAAAAAACTAAACTTCTGGTCTAAACAACCCACTTCCAGTCAATACTGGAAATTGAGTATAGCACCATTTAATAGAGCGTATTCGACTTAGTGAAAAAATATTTTGAATTTTTAATGAAATGTTGATCCCTTTATTTTAAATGGGTGATACGGGTGGTCTGAAACACCTTGTATATGTGTATATATATATATGCGTATGTGTGTGTGTGTGTGTGTATAAGGTGTTCCAGATTCGTCTCCGCTATGTTTGTGGGAACGTAGGACGAATTGAAATGAACATAAAAGTTCCATACCGTTTTGCGATGTTTTTTCACCGTCTGCCGTTATATATACATTAGATCAAACTTATAGATTAGGTCAAACTGAACAAAAAAGTCCTCTACCATTTTGCAAATGACCACATAGATTTTTAGATATTAATTAAAGAAGATTTGTGCATTATCGCGTACAATTATGTAACAATTTTCTTCCATTAATAATTAAAAATCTACGTGGTTATTTGCAAAATAATAAGGAACTTTCTTGTTCAGTTTGACCTA
This sequence comes from Odontomachus brunneus, assembly GCF_010583005.1. Taxonomy (NCBI): domain Eukaryota; kingdom Metazoa; phylum Arthropoda; class Insecta; order Hymenoptera; family Formicidae; genus Odontomachus; species Odontomachus brunneus. The sequence goes on along the minus strand of NW_022639525.1, from coordinate 1,055,211 downwards.
ATGTAGAAACACATAACAGTACATATTGTCGCTACAGCTCATCTACAATATCACGCGTGATCATTCACCAGATCTTAGATACAATGCGCATGAGCCAAAGTACTTTAGCCAGAATTGGAAGGCATTATTGAAGTCCTGCGTATTACTCGACGTTCCTTTATTATGACACGTAACAAAAGTGTTTGTAGTAGTAAAGTACGCTGCAATAAAAAAAGCGATGTGATCTTTATACAATCTTTCGACTGAGTAAAAAAGAACACAAAGAACAATTGATAATCGATTTTCTATCGAGAAGTGTATTGCCGTTCGTGTACAGCAATTATTGCGTGACCGTCGCCTTGAGAAGCCTTGTAGGCACGCCATTCATTTGCCAGTCGAGGTGACATACAATACAATTCTCGATTACGTATCTAATCTAATTAGGGTAACGATAAATACAACCATCAAGTTGTAGATGAACACCCACCATTTCGTCATGGCAATAGCTCGCGCGCGTGAAATGTCGTGGTTGGCTGCCTTGGAGCACAAAACCGGAAGTAGGAATACGCCGAGCTCGTTACCGGAAACATAGCTGAGGAGAGTGGGAGACAAAAGACAATAGTGATGGAACGACAACGTGGATCTTTCCCTCCCCTCCCGTCTCGTAGATATCATAGAAAAATCAACAAACGAAGAACGCAAGCATTGTATATTGTAAATACATGCATATCTCTCTATATCATATAGTAGATAAATAAGTCGTCCTTTTCAAATAGTATGCGCATCCGCATTGCACGACCTCGAAAGTAATGCGACATTTGCTGGTCTACGAAGTTACATTTAAGAGAGGATAAACGAATACATATAATATGTTAGTATAATTTGTAATACATTTAATAAGTAAAACTATGTTAGGAAGCAAATATAAGATAAGATATCATAAGCAAAGAAATCATACATACACTCATCCACAAAGTATTGGAACATACATACTGTATGTATAGATATTGCATATATTATGTATGTATACTTGTGATACACGTGTGCACATAAAGATATATGTAAGAGACACTTTTGTACATAATGTACGTGTACAATGTATATTATTAGTATATTATTAGTATAGCTTATATATATTCTTTGAATATACGTAACATATACATGAATGTATATATCCAAAAAAACTGACAAAATTAATATACATATATTATAATATTTGTGTAAGTCCACAATGTAAGTGTTTTCATGAGTGTGTGCGCATATACATATGTTGAACATTTTATGTATACTATTTTCATTATTTTTTTATTTGTGATATTTCATTAATTCTTGCGCAGTTAGTAATCTTTTTATTGAACGTAGTTATCTGCTTCAGTGATCGAACAGGAACTGATTATGCGTACGACCTATGACGATATCTTTATATTTGTGTAAGTGCAACAGATACACGTTTTCTCTTATCTCATATAAAACTGGATATTTTTATATGTACAGGTTTGTTCTGCGTTGTGCAAATAATATCTTGCATATACAGGGTGTCTCATATTCGACTCCGCAACATTTGTGAAAACGTAGAATGACGTTGAGGTAAACGTAAAAATGCCATACTGTTTTGCGATATTCGCAATGAATCTCGAGATATTAATCAAAGAAGATCTATGTATTCTTGCATGATGACTGTTGGTTTTGAAAAGAACCAACAACTCAGTCACATTAAATGCAACTGTCACTTAATGTGACTGAGTTGCTAATTTTTCTCAAAATATATAGTCATAACACAAAAATATGCAAATACAATGCGTCAGAACTAAAATATTCTAGTTGGAAATAGAAAGCCAAATCAATGTAATAGTCTGAAAAAAGTGTATTCTTGGGAATTAATTCTACAAAAATAAATCAACCGAATGTTTTTAAATATTATATATTAGTTAACTATTAAATTTTATATTACTATCTTTGTTATTTAAAGAAATCTATAAATTAATATGCAAAACTATAAATTAATATGGCTGAACTCACGACTACAAAAAATATCGCTACAATCGGTGGGAAAGATAACGCTCGTTCTCAGTGATAATGAATTCTCAGATCAAAAAACCAAATAGTTTCTTAAATAATATGCTTGTAGTTGGAGGATGAACCTTTTAAGCTATTGAACGAAAATTGCAGAAACAATAGCTGTTTAAAAATTGAATATCCAAGTTTCGTATTTTTTTGTTATTTTGTTAGTAAAAAAGATATTAAGTTTAACTGAAAAGTTTAATTAAAAGGTTTAAGTTTTTCTAAATTTTTTAGATTCATCCTTCAACTACAAGCATATTATTTAAAAAATTTTTTGGCTTTTTGATTTTTTCAGGTCACTAGAACAGGCGCTATTTTTTCCTTCGATTGCAACAATATTTTTGGCAGTCGTTAATTCGCCCATATGCTGTATATTTATTTATAGATTTTTTTTAATAATAAAAATAGTAATATAAAGTTTAGTAGTTACTTAATTAATATAATTTTTAATTTATACAATGTTTCAAAAGATTCGGTTGATTCATTTTCGCAAAATTAATTCCCAAAAATACGATTTTTTTCAAAGTGTTAGATTGGTCTGGTTGTTTAATAGTTTTGTGTACCACGATTCTGCAAAATGACGCAACCAATCGAACAATAGCGGAGCAGAGTAACTGTCCAGCACCTAACATATGAAAAAATAATTTTATAGGAATATCCGCAGTGTACACGTTTCCTTCATTTTAAATTTTCCACTTTCCTTTACTCGTAATTTTCAAACTTTTATGTAACACTCGATCTATTCTACATTAGTTCGATTTATTCTATAAAGTTAGTTGCTCTTTTTGTAGAACAAAAATTTAATTATATTTGTATATGTTTATCATTATTATATATGTTTATCGTTTTGTATATTACTATATCTATTTCATATTTTCTTTTCAAAATTTACATTCGAAAATATGAAAATAATGTTAACATTAGTAAAGATAAGAGAAACCTATAAAAAATCCATTATAAAGAAAGAAACGCTTGTCACTATAATTTAAGTGACATTAATTTCCTTCAAATGGTTTTCAATTTATCTTCACAACAAAAATAATATATCCCATATTTCTAAGTTCTTCTATTCTAATTTTAAGTTGAACAGTTAATAGAAAATCAACATTTTGTTGAAGTAATAGGATAGAATCGATAAAACGAAAACTTCGAAAAGAAATTATGTTGTAAAAAAAGCAAAAAAGAAATGAGAAAATGAGAGCAAAAGAAGGAAGAAAGGAGAGAAGTGGGAAAAAGAGAGACAGCTGGGAAAGGAAAAAAGAGAGAGAGAGAGAAAGAGCGTAATTAGAAATTAATCATAGATTTTAAATAGCGGCCCTATTAGCTAGCGATATCCCAAAAAAGATATAGCTTCATAGGGCCTAAATATAACTGAAATAGGCAAATCCTGAATAAAATTTTGCGAATAATTGTATATTAATACTGATATGAATGCCTCAAATGAGATTAGTACTAATAATATTCAATCAAGGGCAAGTTAGCTAATTCCTGAAATGGTTTCAGTGAATAAATGATTATTCACATTAATAGTTAATTGATAATTATAAGATCATCTTGAAGGAAATGAGTGTTACTATATTTTAAATAGTTAAAATAAGTATGAATTTATTAAAAAATTTTTGATGATTTCAAATAAAAAACAAATAGATAAATTAAAAGGAAAAAAATGTTCGATATTGATAATAATAATACTATATTATGTATAAATATATACAAAAAAATTTGTTACTAAATATTGTAATAAGAGTTGTAAGAAAAATTGTAATAAGTATGTTAATTGATTACTTTAAATTGATTACTTTAAATAAATATATCAAAATAGGGCCTGAATTCGTCATTTCAGGGACTAATTAGATATAAGATATCAAATTTACAAGTCTAAGCTAACTTGTAAGAGCGTTAGCATAGAGTATAAATAGATCTATGTTTATAGAATCTTGATAGAAGTAGAGAAAAACTGCCTGGGCTCTTTTCAATTTCCATTTTTTATTTCTACCCGGGAGGAAACAGAGAGTGAGAGACGCTTTTTGTTTTTGTACAAAATATAATACCGCTTGATAACTAAATATAATATCGCTTTTATGGTAACAACAATGTATCGTCGGCGGTATCTTTTTTCGATGCGTGTCGAAGACAATTGATGCGACTCACGTTACGCTGGGAAAATTGCTTCCGCGGTGTTTTCCTACACCCGCGCTCACATCGCGCTTTCTCTCATCCTAACGATAGATTGAGGTAAAAGCTTTCGCATCGGCTGGGCTTTCGACGTACGACCTTTGCATTAACATTGTGCTGAGGTTATATCCGTCAGATGAGAAGTAAATATCGTATAATTTACGAATGAGAAGTAGAAATCGTAGATTTCACTTTTATCTGGAACACCCGCTAATACTATGAAAATTTGACTATTAGAGCGCGACGATCTAAATCAGAGTTTTTTTTTTAACATTTTAAGTTGTGTCGTTCTTTCGTAACGATAAAATAAACTGATAACATCGACGCGTCATGTTATCAGTTTATGCTTTTCGAATAATAACGTCGTGAATTTGCAAAAGACCGCCGACAAATATTACTTTAATTCAACGGGTAGGATAGTCGAGTGTATATACGTGTGTGAGGACTACTGTCAACATTTACGTCAGCCGCACCTGCGCAAGCACGAGCAACGAGCAAGGAAAATTGCTTTATATCGTCCACGATAAAATGCGACATATTCGAGTCTGGACACGATCACGGACGTCGCGTACATCTTGCGGCTGGCTTTGTTTGCATCGTTCTACATTTTCGACAATAATACAGAAGCAAGTTGAATTAAATTCCATTGAGCAAATTCTATTTGCTCCATCGGTGATTCACTTTATCGCTTTTTATCAATATAAGATTATATAATTTATAAAAACGAGACAAATGTATAAATGTAAGTAAGACGAGTGCGATTGAAACAAAATCTTCCTCTTACAAGTAAAATACTGAAATTAAAAATACGCAAAACTTCGAAACAACAGAAACGACACAGGGACAAGATAATGACGCTTATCGGAATAAATGACAGTCGAAGACAGATAGCAATTTAATTGCAGCTGTGTTGCCTCACATTAAACATTAAAAAGTCATGGGCTAAGACTCGGTCGACATAACGCGATGTCGTGTCTGACCGTTATAAGTTTACATCTACGATTTTCGACTTTATGTTCATATATGCTGAAAATCGTAAAAATAACCTTACTTATAATATCCAGGAGCTCTATTCCTTTCCCGTGTACCGACAACTATCGGTTTGGTTTGTGTCGTTGCGCAGATATAATCATAAAATAAGCTGCGTAACGACACATATTGAATCGATATTTGTCGGTACACGGAAACGGAATAGGTCCCCAGTGCCGGGATTCTGTAACTCGTTATGCAGTCGTTATGTGCTAATAACGACAGTTACGCAGCTTTTCTGCCATATGTTATACCTGCGCAACTGTCGTTATTAGTACATAACGACTGCATAACGACTGCATAACGAGTTACAAAATCCCGGCATAGGGGCTATATTCTGTACACACGGCGCCATTGACGCTCGAACATTACCTAGATCCGAGAATTACATTATACACAATTTCAGGCTTTACGCGTATACCAGTAAGATTGAAATCATTATAGTTAAAACAGGTGAGAGACAATGCAAATTACAGAAAGAGACAGGGAGAGATAGGAGAGGCAAAGAGAGGCAGGCAGAGACAATGAGAGATAGGGAGAGACAATGCAGATTACAGGGAGAGACAGGGAGATATGGAGAGAGACAGGCAGAGGCAGGGTGAGACAGGGAGAGACAAGGAGAGACAGGGAGAGACAGGGAGAGGCAGGGAGAGGCAGGGAGAGACGGGGAGAGACGGGGATAGATGGGGAGAGACAGGGAGAGACAGGAAGAGACGGGGAAAGACAGGGAGAGACAGGGAGAAACAGAGAGAGACAGAGAAAGATAGGGAAAGATAGGGCGAGACAGGGAGAGAAGGGGAAAGACAGAGAAAAACAGGGAGAGACAGAGAAAAACAGAGAGAAACAGGGAAAGACAGGGAGTGACTGGGAGAGACAATACAGATTATAGGTTTGTATGTGAATTTTTCGTGACGTAATTAAAATGTAATGAAATATTAAGAAAGAAAATGGAAGGCGCGCGCGTAGCGCGCGCTGTGTGCTAGTAGTTAAAAAAAGCCATTATAACTTGAATTACTTATGCGATTTTCAATCTCAAACGTTACGTGTAAGACCGAAAGTCGTGTAACTCTCGATCTAGGGAATGTTCAGGTACCAATGGCACACACACACATACATCGTGTGTACACGTTTACCGATAACTATCGGTTTCATACGTATCGTTGCGCAGCTATTTTATAATATGATTATATCTGCTTAACGATACAAACCAAAAAAAATTAATCTCACCAAAAATTATAGTGACTTTTAGCGCCAACTATATCTTGTTTTTCTAACAAAAAAGTGTTAACAGCAATATACATGTAATATTATTATGTAAGATTATTATCACTAATACTAATCACTAACACTCATTATAAAAATGATTTTCCCTACTATACTCTTTAACTCTGTGATTATAATCATAAGTACCACTTTTTCTCAGTATTACTCATACGATTTTCGACCTCATGCTTGTATGTATAAAGTTGAAAATCATACACTTGTTTGCGCGAAACAGAAAAACACTTTCTTTCCCAATAAAATTAGGAAATTAAATATTTACTATTGTGAGTCATTATCTACGGACTTGTGTGATAATCGATAATGATAGCAGCCGAAGTGAAAGTACACGGTGTAAATATTGTCCCTTTACTCTTATCTGATAGATAAGAATATAATAAAGATACTCACATTTTTCCTGAATTATCTGATGCAACTGTGACGTTGGACGTCTTATATACTGTTACTTCGTCTCTTATAACGACGGATTATCACACAAGGTCGTGAGTAGTGACTCGCAATCGTGACCATTTGATGCACTCCTAACTTTATTAGATAAAATATGTTCAAACCTTTTCACAATGTACTATTATGGATAGAAAGATTGTCCGCTACCCTTTTGTGAGAATTTCAGAACGCATCTTGTTCCCTCCCCCTTTCCCTCCAAGAATTTCTGGAAAAATTGCAATTGTAGAAGAAATTTTGACATTGACAACTTCTCATGTTATATAAGACAAGTTACTTTCCGAAAGCAAGAGAAGTGTATATGAAAACGTTCTCATTAAAAATGATTAGAAATATTTCCCGAGAATCTCAATTAAAGAAAAATCCCGAATTGGCTAATATACATACAAACATATATATATGTCTCTTGCTTTCGGAAAATAATCTGTCTTACATAGGATGGGGAGGTGTCAATGTCACAGCTGCTTCTAGACAACGTTATCATTTTTTATGGAATAGTCGGCAGTCATGATGCACAAATATGTAGATGCATTGTGTGTAATCGAGATTTCCGATTGGTGCTAATGGAAAAAAATGTTAAAGCTATTTTGGCGCAGTGTGTGCCCTACTTTAAAAATTTCCATTAAGATTTCAATTGTTTCATATGATATCTCAATCGAGATATCATATGAGAAAACAATATCTCAATTAAGATATAATGTAAACAATAGAAAATCTTTCCTTTTTTAAATTTTTAGCTTATATTATAAATATCAAGTTACTATAATATAATATTTATAATGCAATCTAAAAACTTAAAAAGAGCAAGCTTTTCTATTTTTCATATGATATATTAATCCTCCAGCTGCTTAATCCGCGATTTACGCGGGTTGGACATTTGGCTCTTTTTTGCGCATCCCACCACACCGAAAGAACATTTTGAATGATGATATTGTTTACAAATTGATGTAATCCAGGTGACTGAAATTTATTTTCAATTTTTCTTTTATTATATTCATATATATGTCTTTTATTCTTTATGGAAACACGAAATATATAAACCTGCTGAGAGAAGAATCTTCTACCGTATTGTTTGTTATTCAATAAGTTATTTGATTATGAGATGTTTATAAAAATATGAACATTCATTATTTTATAGTGAATAGGGTAAATATATATTTTTTATTCAAATAAAAGTTTATAAATTCTATATAGTCAGTAAATTCTATATATTATTTAATAAAAATCCTTTGCAGCAGAACAACTCGAATGGCAAAGTGTAATGTAAGGCAATAATGAAATTGTTATAACTTTTTAACTATCGGTATAAAAAAAATAAAAATTGTATATTTATATTCGTAAAGATATGCTTAATTTATTTCTGTTAGAAATTCTGTTTAGAAAAATACATTTTTTAAAAGAATTTTTCGAAAAAATTACTTTACTGGAGGGTAATTAAAATATTATTACTTTATTTTTTTCATATGACATCTCGATTGAGATATCATATGAAACAATTGTGATCATATAGAAAATTTTTCGGAAATCTCATTTGAGATCTCAATAGAAATTTTTCAGTAAGTATACACTCGCATAAAGATCTCGCGACGTGATTGATCTCCGCATATCTTGGCTGTGCGCAAACTTTCAAAGATACATACCGTATCGATTGTTCGGCGCATCGCGAATGTCCGCGCACTGTGTGTTTACATTTCCCCATACGTTGTTGTTTTATCGTTCGCTTCCGCGTAATGGCGCTTGATCAATCTCGCGACACTCATTGTGCCGACAAATCGCACAATGCCGTTGCCGTTTTAACGAGAGAGAGAGAGAGAGAGCGAGGGCAGGAAAGAGAGAAGGAGGAGAGAGAGAGAGAGAGAGAGAGAGAGAGAGAGAGAGAGAGAGAGAGAGAGAGA
>NW_022639525.1:1038581-1045871 GCF_010583005.1 Odontomachus brunneus | reverse complement strand
AGAGAGAGAGAGAGAGAGAGAGAGAGAGAGAGAGAGAGAGAGACAGAGACAGAGACAGAGACAGAGAAGCCGACCAAGCGAGAAATTGATAGTTTTGCTGGCTGTCGTTAACAACGATCGTAATTAGAAGTTTGTTAGAAGCGCGTTCTCAACGCGATTAAAACACGCTCGCCCACACTCCTTTTATCCTAGATCGTTAGTTTCGAATTGAGAATTTCTCTTGTGCGTTTTAAACAGCCGCTTCTAATGTTTATAAAGTGAAGATTCCATAAACCGCGATGACTTCTTTCGTTGACTTTCTTCCACGAATACCCGTTAGCTTGAACAACTCTATTAACCAGACTATTCGTGAGCCCTCGCGCGCGACGAGCGGTTCGCGACGAGTTCGTGACGTAATTGCAGCCATCCGAAGAGGACTGACCTCCAAATATGATGAGAAGGCACTCGGGTAGAAATTAATCTAACCAAGAGGGTCAAATTCTGTATAGAATTTCATGAATAGATCACGACTCGATACTGTCATAGATGTTCCAAAATAGACATACCTTCATACGACTATAGCCAAAATAGACAAATATTGTAGAATGGAATTTTGCGAATATGTTATGAATTGATGCTAATGTGGATGCCCCAAATGAGACTTGTGCTAAGGCTCGGTTAGGGCCAATTCCTGAAATGTTTTCAGTGAAAAAACGATTATTCGTTAATAGTTAATAATCGGTAATTACAATCAAAGTAAGTATTTTAGTATTACAAAACTTAGTGATTTCGAGTAAAAAATATAAATGGATAAATTAAGAGAAAGATGTTCGATACTGATAATAATAATAGTGTAGTATATATGAATATATCATATAATAAGAAAAATTGTAATAAAACTTGTAATAAAAGTTACAAGAATGATTAATAAGCATGCTAAAAAAAGATTTGATTTATTACACCTTAAACAAATGTATCTAAATAGGGTCTCAATTCGTAATTTCATTTCTAGTTAAACCTAGTTTAGTCAGATTTACAAGTCCAGGCGCTAATTTGTAAGAACGTAAGAGAGTTTATATTTATCTGCAGGATCTAAATAAACCTATTTTTAAAGGGCTTTGATAAAAGTAGAGGGAAAAACTGTCTAGGTCTAGATCTTTAATTTTCGTTTTAAATTTCTATCTGAGCATCGACGTGTATGCGCAGATTGGCCCTTCAATTTCTATTACGATCTTTTTGCGCGACGATAACGAGTGTCCCGTATTGATGCATATTAATGAATCATTGTTATGCGCGATTATGAAGTCGCCTTGAAAATTCCAACGAAATCATCTACAATGCCTATCGCGTGAATATAACACGTTTTAACGTGTATGCGTTAAATTTCACGCCGCTTTGCACGCGCACGCCAGTAGTTTCAATTCGAGAGGAAATGATCTCGCGTGCGTAGCTCACCTTTACAATATTATATCAATGGATATGATTAGCTTTACTTTCGAAATTATGCAATATACATTGTTTGGCAGCAACTGTAATGAGTGACAGTAAGGTTTTATCTGATTATGGACTAACGTCATTAACTACAAATGCGCAGTTAATAGGTTTAGCCCTATATCAAAATAATAGTCAGTTTGAAACTCTCTAAATGATGCCGTTCTTATTACCATCGGATCTTCCCGATGTGATGAAAATTCGAAATCTAGAACCGAGCTAGAATAATAACGTACGCGCATGTATTTTACATATGTGTTTTACATATGTATTTTACATATGTGTTTACATATGTCAACTGTGTCTGCTTTACTTTCAACTATATTTCAGATTGCGTAAGTCTCATTTTGTAGGTAAAGAAAGTGTGACAAGGCATTCTTGTTATTCGATGCAATAATTAATAAGTATATTCATCCGCGAATGTTCTGTTTCGAAACGATTGCACGCGAAAAGGCCAATTAGGGGATTCTGGGCTATTGGCCCCAGAGATATGTTGCTTATATGCTTTTTATTTAGTATTTATCTTGAGAGTGAATACAAAATCGCAAAATGATCCTTTTAAAACAAATACTTTTTCCTGTTTCCTGAGTTTCACTAAAATCGGAACAATATTACAGTTAAGAAATAGAAAAAAAACTGATTTAGCAATAACAAAGTAAATTTTTGAGCCTCTCGAAATTTTATATTAATATTCTCCACCGTAATTGAATAAAATTAAGCGACGTATTATTGGCTAGAATGAAATTCCTTGCACATGTAAAATATACTGTTTATGGTAATAAATGTAATTTTTATTCATGAAATGATTGAAATAAAGCATATGGGCGAAAGTTGGCCCATAATTAAAGGCCGGTAAAAGGGCTGTAAAGACTTTTCGCGGAGACTCTGGAACTACTAATTAGGATACATATTTTATACTTCTTTAATCTGCGTTATTAGGCAACTGAACTCGGTATTAGGGCAAGATGACATACTCTCTCTCTCTCTCTCTCTCTATGTTGCTACATGTTTGAAAGAAAAAAATTTATAAAACTAAATTATAATACAAGTAAATTATAATACAAGTAATTAAATAAACTATAATACAAATAATTAAATAATTAGAATAACTATATTCTATAATTTGTAATTATTATTAAAAGTGACTTATTTTAGGCCTCTTTAAGGCAAATTTCAACCATTTTGATATAGGTTTAGACGGATAAAAATACTACCATTATATTGAACGACCAAAAGAATGTAAGTATTGCATGTAAAATTGCACGTACAACTTACTTTAAATTTGTTGGTAAAAATTAAACCATTTATCCGTCGTTTAGTTGCAATTTAGCTTACTTTTTAAGCTTTCTTGCATCATAAATTTCTTAATTACACCATGGAAAAGTTTAAATAGTGATGTCAGATATTGAAGAATAGTGATATTCCATATTACCCAAGTATTTTTTGCAAGTATTTCATACCGTCCTGCAAATATTATAGAATCCATTATTCGACTTACATCGGCGCTAATTTATGCGTTATACATCCAGCTCGTTCACAACCACATTCACACTTAGCCTATCTAAATTGCTAATTCTAACAATCGAATTCATTCAATTCTATTGAGATCTTAACTAAATTTTTTATTAACCTTAGCCGATAAAAATAGACTAACATTTGTCCCAATATCCAACAACTGTTTGACAAACATTCTAACTACTTAATACAATGAATAAGCGGACGGAAAGCGAGTTTAGTTAACATTCTTGCTGTGCACAATTCCAAAATCGTATCTTATCGCGAACTAAAGTATGAAAAATGAAATTCGTGTGAACGCCAAGTTCGTCATCAAATTCACTATCAAGTTCATCGATACTCGACTGGCATTCACTAAAAGAGATTTTTCTCCGCGTTCATCGCAAAATATCAGAGCAAAACATCTTTATCTAGAAGTATTAGAACTGAATTAGAACGATATCGTAGGAACGTTATCTAATCCGACTACACTTTTCGGAACGCGAGAGGGGAAGGCATTACTCGCTTCGAAATGATAATTCCACACGACGTTCGTGTACGTTCGACGTACATACTACTGCACGTCTATGATAAGGTTCGCCGAGTGGCTAGCTCTCTTCGCGAAAGACGCATACGTAGGGGATATAAGCGCTCGTTAGAAATAATACGGTATTTGTTCAGGTGTGCAAAATGGCGCTAATGTGTGCAACCTCGCTGCCTAAATAACGAATCTCCCCCGTTCACGACGATATATAGTATGCGACGATAGAACTCGCTACCGGCTTCTTGTCGACAAGCAACGGGAATCCCCCGGTGATGTTTGCGAACTGAACTGCGCGACTACGGCAGCACACGGCATACTGGATACTATGTTCCGGGAAAACTGCGTTCAACACACATATACACACAACACATACATATTCTTGCAAATAAGAGAGATGTAGATTATCTTTTACTTCGAAAATTGTACAGCATTTGTTATTTTCCTGCTCCGTGTTATCATATTTGCGTTTCTTCCCAGGAAACATCAAATATCAGTAATAAAGATCAATGTTAACTCAATCATATAGTATGTTACGTAACTGTTATACATAGCATGTTATATATACGTTATATATATGTTATATATGTTATAGATACATATAATATATATATATATATATATATATATATATATATATATATATATATGTTATATATAATATATATATATGATATGTAACAGTTATATAATGTATAATGATTGAGCTGACATTGTAATATCGATGTTATGTTATTGATACTTGGTGTTTATTGAGTTCTTAACATTTTCAGAATGCATCGAGCTCCTCAACTCACTTTGCATTTAAAGGCCGAACTCGCGGACATATGATTGTTTTTACTGTGAAAACTTAAGTCGATTGTCTCGATATAATCTATTATGCATTTCCAAATAAAACCTATTCTTTGATCATTCATTGTCTTTGCATCAATTCAATCAGTCTTAATTATTAATAATATGTTATGTTCAATAAATAGGAAATGTCAGTCAATCCAACTTAATATAACCTAACCTTAACAATTACAATTCAATTTAAAATATAAATATTGAGTAAGCAAATAAATTCTGTAGACTGGAGACACGTTAAAAATAAACGTTGCAAATAAAAAAAAAAATCTTAATTTAGAAATCAAAGTGAAATGATTGCCTTCACTGGTCGAAATTCTTCGAAAGCAATTCCTATATTCTGTTTGCTGAAAGGTCATGTGATTCAATCTTACAATATGCTCTGTAGCTCTGCATTTATCAATCTTAGAAAACAACATTATTATTCGCCACCACTACCGCCATTGTCTACCTACGCACACAATTTTGAAAAAGAAGAGAGAAGAGGAAGATAGGAGAAAGCGACGGAGCCCACGCGCGCGTGTGAAAAATGAATGTTGCGAAATTAAGTTGGGTCTCGAGACGACGGGTATTTACGATGTGCGAGTAATTGAATTTATTCCCTCGCGGGATCGAATGGACGGCATGTATTCGTCTAGGCTTCTAGAAAATGATAATAAAAATGTCGGTCGGTTCCGTCGCCGCTTGGGGGCCGACCGGTGCGAAATTACTCGACGAAGTTGACTGAAGCGACAGGCGGGCGATAAGAGGAACAATAACTAATAATAGGTACACGTCCGGCGCGAAGCGTAAAATGCAACGGCTGCATGCGACGACTCGCTGCGTCGTGCGCGAAACGCGTCGTGCGAATTGGAACCTATCGCCGACGAATAAGGCGAAACCGGGTCAAGTCCGCGAATTTTTCAGAATTTCGGTATTTTCAGGCAATCAATTGTCACGGCTGGCTATATAATATGGTAAAAAGAAAAAATAACGTAACATCCCAGATAGCATAGAAAATTAAAAAAAAATTCATTAGACAATTCACATGTATGTGTCACCAATTCTAAGTTCTTTCATAGATACAAAAGAATTTTTTAGAAAAAATTAGGTACAAAAAAATTCTTTTCATAAAAAGAATTGGTGACATAAACGTTAATTCTTTTGGGATTCTCTTTACTATTTAGAATTTTTACCTCGAACTTTAGAACGCATTTAATATCCAATAGAAAATTTTATCTTTTGAGAATTACTAAAAAACTTTTTATATTTTCAATATTCTTCTAAATATACCATGGATCTCTCTAAAAGTATACCTCAATCAGAGTCACTCAACGGTTGCATAACTGTTATGTTTTCATAACATGTTTGTTGAACACATCCAATGATTTCTAATCTAACCTAGGCATCAAATTAACCTTCAATTTAGATCAATCTACATTATATATGTTATTATTAATTATCCTCGAATCCTTCGAATCCGAATAAATAATTACATCTCCTTCATTACTAATAATTCCAGAGATATAATACGTAAATGATAAAGGGTTAATTTCTATGTTACCTATCATAACAAACGAAATGCGTGTGCTCTAATACTTTCTATTTAATCTAACCTAAAGCTCGGGCAAAACGATTGCCGATTCACACAGCGTGATCTTTTTAATAATAGGTCTGTCGACAATTTTCGCGTATTACGAGGAAACAAAAAAGATGGAAAATAATAGAAAAATTCCGACGCGGCAAGGCATTGCGCTCTCGTGTCCCATTTCGCGCTTCGCGATCGGAGACACGAGTGAAGGCTCACTGTATGAATGGAAGACGCATATGTGAGACTATTGTTACCGTCAGCGAGCGTAACGAACGATGAAAAATAGTTTCCGTCGCATATTTGCGAAATAGTAGATAGACATAAAGCGTAGCACAAGATATATCCACCGCGAAGCGAGTGGAACTATCAATGTTATGAAACACACATTTGTCGCAACATGGCGCTATCATGTAAATTTGTCCCATTCCCTCGTTTAAAGTTAATTAACACGAGTTCTGTCTCAGCGCGATGAGCGATAACTCCTCAAGGTACACATAGAGATATATGTACGGTTATATTAAGAGAAAAAATATATTAACTTCTATCTTAATATAATTTATACATTTATACCATTACGTTTATACTGAGAAATATATTAATCTTAAAATAATTATTAGATTTAAAAAAATAATATATAGTAAATGCTTCTAAGCTATAATTTTTTACTCGGCTGGAGAGAGAGAAAGAGAGAGAGAGAGAGAATATAAAAGGCCGGAAAAGGGGGCTATGATATATGTGATCTTTAAAAGAAAAACCTATCTTACGGTATGGAGTGTTACGCAAGTGTTAAAAAGAAAAATTTATATAAAAAATTTCGATATATTTATTTTGAAAATTATAAATTTTAACTTAAAGAAATACTTTTTAAAATAAGAAATTGACTTAATTAACAAAATCTTTTTCCAATCAGAAACTTCTTTCAAGGTAATTATATTAATTTTTGTATAATATAATAAATGTATTATCGACTTCAAAAACTTATTCGATAAAAAAAACACTTTTATTTTCAAGATATTTGCATTTTGCGTTAACATATAATTTTAGTCAGGAAATAATTATTTCAACAAATTCTGAGCACCTCACATGACTTTTAATATGCAACTATTCTCGAGATTTTATCGAAGACACCCAAAAAATAAATAAGACTAGCGCCAATTTATCCTTGAATATTCGTACGCGCTCGATTATATCTCCGTCAGGTAGCAAATTTCACTGCAAGAACAGACGCCATGTAACGAGGGCCATAGAAAATTTGTTTCCATCTGGGCGCGAATGTATAAGGTAAATGTCCCTATTTGTGACCATGTAAGATAATCGCATGAGTTAATAAGAAAGAAAAGTACTGTAGAGTGATTAAAATAAAAAAACA
>NW_022639525.1:1008707-1038571 GCF_010583005.1 Odontomachus brunneus | reverse complement strand
GGGAAAGGGATATATGATCTGTCTCTCCTTTTCTATCTCTACTTCACCTAAATAGAAATAGAAAAGGAGAGACAGATCATAAGGTAAATGTCCCTATTTGTGACCATGTAAGATAATCGCATGAGTTAATAAGAAAGAAAAGTACTGTAGAGTGATTAAAATCAAAAAACGATTATACAGAATTCAAGATTAATCATTTTTGTATCGAAAAATATGTTTTACTCAGGTTTTAAATATAAATCTGATAAATATCAAAAGAGAAATTGCAAATACACGTATTAGTGACCGCCGTTTGTCCCGGTTAATGACCGGTGCACATCAGATCGAATGTACCATTTAGCGACCGGCAGATTAATTTTCTTGTTACTTAGAAACTGAAATTGGAGAAGAATGTAACATCAATAATAAAAAGAATTATTAAGCTATATTTTCATATAAATGTTTTATTTATAATATTCATAAATAAAGAACAAGAAATTATCTTTCATTTATAGTAATCTTGAATATCACAGAAATCATGTTTTATTTCTTATGAAACAAAATATTATGCATGTTATTTCCCACGTCTATTTCTCCTGCTTGATTTATTATTTTTTTGGGTGGCTTTTTCGGCTTGTTGCAACGATTTTTGCCTTTTCTTCTCCTCTATTGTTTGCTTTTTTTCCCTACCGTTTCTTGACGTTTTCTTTTTCTGTTTTCTTTTCTTTTGTCTTGTTTTGAAAGAGTGATTCGTCAGTCGAATTGTTTTCTGGAAGCTGAAGGTTGGAGTACTCTTGAAAGAGTGATTCGTCCGTCGAATTATCTGCAGAATTCTGTAGCGGTAAAATGTTTTTCTGTCCTTCCATGCCTTGATGCATTGAATTATTTATTCGATCGAATGCAACATCGAAACTAGAGTTTAAGGCACAAGTTTCACTTTGAGTTGAAGTTTGACTATTGTTAGGGTCAAGACTCTGATTTGAGTTACTAATGACAAGAATGTTAGTAATTTGATCCGTAGAATTAGAGTCTTTGGTATTTGGAATACTGGAATGGCCTCCTTAAAAAGCAATTTAAAATACGAACTAAAAGATAAATTCCTTTCAAAATCAAATTAGATAGACAACACGCGATTAAGTCAATTTACGATAAATATTCTTTTCGAAGATAAATTACTTAAAACTTTTGATTAATTTAATAAAAATCCGTGAATGGTCACAAATAGGGTCATGGTCACAAATAGGGATATTTACTTTAGTGTTTGACGCAAAACATACGTCTGCTCGTGTGCAGGTAGAACTCATCAAATTGAACGAAAAATCTTGTATTATTTTGCAAACAACCACAGCAATTTTTGAAATATTAATAATAGAAAATGGTTAAATAAATACGTATAATGACATGAGAAGAGCTCTTTAGGTAAAGTATCATCCAAAATGTTTAAATCTGTCGACAATCTTTTGACAACGACGAACGATGCGTAATGCTAAACTATGTATCTTCATTGTCCACAATTTGTTTGCCCTTTTAACATAAAAATATATTTGTTTCCTTTAAGTTTTAAACTACATTGCTTTTTAAATTTCAAAGGAGCTTAAATTTCAAAGAAGCCATATTATTTGAAATAGAAAAGAAATGTCTCTGTTTTCGGCTTGTTTAAAAAAGAGAAATGTAGAAAGAAAAATATAAAATAAAAGTATAAATGTTTTATTCTAATACCTCTTTCATTTGTTTTTATATAAACATTCTTTTAAATTATTTTATACTTTATTAAAAAAATAATTTCTATTTAATTTCTATTTAATTTAATGCATAATGTACTTAAAAATTATTATTATTAATTTAATGCATAATGTACTTAAAAATTGTTATTAAATTAAAAAAAAAGCGAAAATTTATATTGCTCGAAAAAATCTCCCCCTCTCTCTTTCCTTCTCTCTCTCTGTCTGTCTCTCACATACACACATATATAAAGAATTATATTTCTTTGATATAAAAAAGTTTTCTCTTTTTTATTCAAATATTTTTATTCAAAATCCGTAACTATCGCGCGTTTTTTTTCGATATGCTAGGAAACCTAATAAAGTTAATCAAAGAAGAATAAAAAGTGACGATCGAAAAATACGCAACTAAACAATAATTTTGATGCATTACAGAATATGTAATAAATATAACAATAAACGTACTCTTCAGATAATTTTAATCATGCCACAATTGGATATGAACGAAAAATGATTGTTTTCTATAGAGTACTGAATATCGAACAAGTAGTAATCATGTGCATTATAACTTGCTCGAAATGTGTAGCGAACAGAAATGTAATTCTCAATGACATTTAATCGATAAAACTGATAAGCACGACGTGTTCAAGCGTTTTCACCGTGCTTTGCATAAAAAAAAAAAAAAGATCGTAAATTTCTAAATATAGTATCGCTAGATAAGAAACCTCGTCGCAAAGTCCCATTTTATTTCTCTTCGTAACACGTGGATAACATTAAAAAAACGACAGTATTCACCACTAGTCAGTATTCATCACTATATATAATCAAGGCACGTTAGTAATATCTCGACGATGATATTACGGGACATTCACTATCTGTGTCTGAATCTGACACTAATATTTGGAATGCCAGAATATAATGCGGAAGATTGCGGACAAGTGGCCCTCGAAAGGACGTAGGCGTCCCTACGACCGCAGCGGCTCGCGAGCTTCCTTTCGTTTGCGAACGCGTACCACAGGAGGAACAAATTGCTGATTGCGAGCGGGAACATATGTACTTTCTAAATTCTTTGATGTGAAATATCACATCAAACGAAAGAAAATTCGCTCGAAGCGGATAGTGCAAATATAGTCATACAGAATCACAAAAGCGAATGTTAAGAAAATATACACTTGTTTGCAGAACGGCTTAAAAACCTTTGAATGCAGTCTATGAAAATTAGGACACATTTGCAGTACAATGCAGTATTAGCAGACAACGTGAACGATATAACCTAAATAAAATGAACGATGAGTGGATGAAAATTAATTTGTAATTATAGGAAATTTCTAATAGCAACTTTTTTTAACTTAGTCTACTTTTTTTATATTTTATAATATTTAGAAGACGTAATTATTACCTATAATGATATGAATTAAATATTATTAAAATTAAAAGTTTTTTTAATAGTTAATTTAAAATGATTTTTAGGATTTTTTCACCATTAGTTTTCTTCAATAATTGAAAGAATTAATAATTGTAACTTTAAAATGCTTTGTGATAATCCTCTGGTAGTAGTAGTAATAACATATTGCGGTAGGTTTGTTTTGATAGCTTCTGGATTCCTTCATCTAGATCCCTGAGGATTCATTGTAATATCATACCGATTGTTTTTGTTATGGTAGTAATAACTCTGGCCTAGTGTTCTTCACTAAACTTAATAGACTATTCACTTAATAGATTATTCCTTCCAGATCTTTAGATTCTTGGAACATTCCTAGCAATCGATATTTTTTGTAAATGAGTGCTGAACAGTAACACAAAATATTATGTTATTCTCTTTTTCACCTTTACATAACCAGCATTCTCTCTGCTCAGTTAGTCTAAGGTTATATATATGTACACTCAGAGTTGCATGTCCTGTTAAGAGGTCAATACATATTCTCAACTTTTGTCTGTTCATGATCTATTCAGAAGCTCTTTCGCCCTACTTAATAAGAGTTATAAGCAACTTGAGTTATCGACATTTCTTACTTCTTTAATCTTTTAAGTGCTTCTACTTTAAGTAGTTTTTGATAATATTTTTGCCAACAACAAAAGGAACCTATCCACAGTTCCTATGATAAGCCTATCCGCCTTCTCGCTATACTCTAACGTTCGGGGAACCAGGTTAGAATAATATTATTGTTAACTTTATTTAGCTCTTCTATCGCATTTTTTGCAGTTCCAATCATTTCGTGATGGTATTAGCAAGCATCGTTATAATTGCCCTGCTGTCAGAGTAGATGTGTATATTTCTTTTTTTCTACTACTTCAATGGAGATCTAGAATTCTATGCATACCTTGGGATGATCAGTATTTTAGCTTGAAAGGCTGTAGCTAGGCCATCCATGGAAATGCCTTCGCTACGATTCATATTAAGGCCATAGAATCCTATAGCAAAGCGTCCGTTTGCTCCTAATTTGTCCGTGACTAAAGATCCACATTTCAGCTCTCTTTCGATTTTTGTCAGTTTTCTCTTATTAGTATACAGATTTTGAAATTTATTGTCATCTGCTAATTCTTTAGTATTCTATCCTGCTTTAGTGTAAAGGAGGGATGCTTATTGAGAAAATACAAATCATATTCTCTCGTTTATTTAAATTATATTAGTTATGTCTCACTTATTTAGATTATATTAGTTATGTCTCGCTTATTCAGATTATATTCAAATTATATTCAGATTATATTATAGTTATGTCTCCTTTATTTAAATTATATTAGTTATGTTTCTATTACACGTGCGAGTGTTACTTAGAGCAACAAATTGAAGATAACAAATTATTTATTTTCCATACGGGATCCCCTATACGGGATCATTTGTTATCCTATATCAACAAATCAATTGTTGTGGATATTGCTATTTTATTAAATTAGCAGAATTTTTTTTTCCAATACAGAAATATTTCGTATATATATTTTCAACTTCATTAATTAATATATATTTCATTAATAACATATTATTATTTCAATTATCTTGTCTTATTTTTCCTCGCAATTTTTACTTCTTTAATTTAAACCTTTAGTTTAAACGTATACATTTTATTTTTCAGTAGAGTTTTCTCATATTTGGTTTTCGGGATCGTTGATTATTTAAATTTGAAATAAATAAAAAAATAAAATTCGAAATGGTGGATCCAATATAGCAAACATAAATTTCTAAAATTAACAAACTTGTCTTTAGTATTATTTCAAATAAAACGACAAAATATATAACGACAACATTTCCCCGACATGAAGAAGATATATTAGTATTTTTATACCAAAAAACTTAATATAGGAAAAATATTATCGATATATTAATAGTTTATTGTAAAAAGTGAGAATTATCAAAAATTTTGAAAACATGTGCAAAACACTGTTAGTTGTTCTGAATAAACTCTTAATATTTCAATGTGTCAATTCCTAATAATTAACCTTAAAATTATTTTTATTTGAAAAAAGGTTCTTTTTATTTTTATAATATCTAACAATTAAAGATGCACAAAATTAGTTTTTAGTTATTTTTAATTTCTTATGTTTATTAAAACGTGTCTTAATAATATTATAATAGACGTGTCGTAATATAATGGACTATATCTATCGATAAGTTATGATTAATTGAAATTATCAAAAATAAGTAAAAAATAAATGGAATGCTAATCCCACTATAACTCAAAGCTTAAATGGTCATATAGCCATATGCATTACTAAGCTTACATTCTCAAGATATCTCAAGATAGTGCGCAGAATCAACCGGAATCAGTAATTCTCTAGAATCTATTTTTGTAAAAAAAAATAGTCGCTTTTACTATTTACGCAACACGCTGAGAATAATTTCAGAACGCAAAAAAGATACTGTCGGTGCATTTCGGCAGACTGCACTGAGAGAAATTATTCGATAAAAAATTAACAAACAAATATTGCCAATCAAAATACCTATAAATTTTTTTACCCGATTAGGAAACATCCGATGAGAAATATCGATTCATAACTTTTGATCGGTTCATTTGATGAAATGTCATTATGATCGGAAGTATCCGATAAAATTTAATTGGATATTCTGATCGGATATAAAAATTGATCGGAAATATCTATTTATTAATTTTTTTTCCGATAATTTCAGTGTGTCATTATTAGCATTGCTCCCTTGAAGCTTCACGGTTTATCGGGTCGCGCTCTCGTTTTTATTACGAATTATGTATAAAAAAATCAAGTACTTACCGTGCTATAGGAAGATGGCTCGCAGAAACCCCACCATTCTTCGATGTCTCGGTATTCCTCTGCATACAACATATTTTGTTTTCTTTGGCTTTCCGAACGATGTAAGCGTCGGTTAAAGGTATATGGCACTCGCTCATGGAGAAGGAAGAAAATTAAAACGCGATTACAATTCCGTCACGGGAACTCGTGAATTCTTCGAGTCCTTCGAATCCCTGAGAGCCTGAAAGCAAAGATGATCTCTGATAATCTTTAATAAATTTAATTTCTTATTCGTCCTCCATAATCTTTAATTAATACTCTTTAGCTTTATCAGAGTAACAGGACGGAAGAGAATTCACAAATATAATGCGTATAATCGCGACGTTTAATTACATTAACATCGCGAGAATTGTATATGAGTTATTTATATTATATTATCTCCGTCTTCTATCATTGTATATCCTTCT
The DNA here is from genome assembly GCF_010583005.1 of Odontomachus brunneus. NCBI lineage: Eukaryota > Metazoa > Arthropoda > Insecta > Hymenoptera > Formicidae > Odontomachus > Odontomachus brunneus. Next base: position 1,032,204 of record NW_022639525.1, on the reverse strand, counting down.
TTAATCCTCCAAGAGGTTAAATATAGAAGCTATTTATTTACGGAAAACATATCCGATGTTAATAACTGTAATCCATGTTAAATTGGTTTGTGCGGAATAATAATAAAATATGGAGGAAAATATCGTTTTTTGAAATATTTAAATAAAATGCAGAGAAATCTCTCTCTCTCTCTCTCTCTCTCTCTCTCTCTTTCTTTCTACGTGTGACATGCACAGCCCGTTCTATGGACTTGCATGCGCAGACGGTTTATGTAAGTGTTATTAAAAGATCCAACCGGACGTTGGATTTGTAAGAAGGATATCGACATATACACTCATGCTATAAGCGCGAGTGTACCGTATAGATCGCGCAACGCTCGCGCATGAACACATCCGTGACCTCAGCGTCGCGCGCAATATCGCGCCTGGCATTATCTGCCGCGGCCGGTTTTGCGTTTAATGCCTTTTGTCCTATATTATGGGATGATGCACGACCGCATTACAGGTCGCGGCGCGTCGCAACGAGTTCAACGGACCTGTCTTTATGGGTTAAGTGTACCATCGCCATGGTAGAAGAAGGGGATTGGGGAAGGGGAATACGCATCGAAGCGGTAACACACGGCTGACTGTGCGAAATCATTGGAACAAAAAAAAAAAAGAAAATAAAAGAACACCGGTCTCTCGTCCTTCGCGGTCGATTTGTTCGGATAAAAATAACAGCTTGTTGACTACTCCAAACTTAAATTCGACACATTAAGATTCGCAATAACTCACAGTGGTGGTCCAATCCCGTGTTTTAATATGAAATAATTACAATCATTTTCTAACTAAAATAACACAAATTTTGTTACTTAACTATTGAAATATAATATAAATTAAATATTAGTAATTAAAATATATTACTAAATATTATATATATTAAATAAATAATTATATAATAATTATATAATATAAATAATTATATAATAATTATATACTAAATATTATATATATATATGTATATATATATATATATATATATATATATATATATATATATATATATGTATATAACAAGTATCATATAGTCTAAGGAGAGTTCCCTCAAGTGAATTTTCGTTAATGGATATATTTTCTAAGTTAAGTGTTTCTTTTCTCTTTAAATTCTTATATTTGTACCATTACGAAAATAATACCAAACGCTTCACTGAGGATACTCCCAAAAGAATCCCAACAAACTATACAAACCGCGTACATATACACTTTATTTTTATAACATAAATTCTTTAAGAATTATTGATTAGATGTAACATAATTTTTTTAATATCTAAAAATATATAGAATTTTTAATATCTAAAAACATATATACTATTTCTTTACTAAGTTATCAAATTTACGAAGTTATGAGTACTGAATTATTACGTTAAAAAATTATCTAACTGTGTGTATGCGATTTCGTCATTTAAATAGACTTACAAACAAATAATATTTTATATATACAGCAATCAGTGACGGTTTATAAGTAACATTAACTGTTAACACTCGAGAATAGAAACAAAGTTTGCTATATAGTAAACAATGTATTATGGATTAATGTTATCTCTCAAGTTTTATAATTTACAATACTTTGGAATATCTACAACAATATAAAGTAATTAAAATATATTAAATAAAGGATTGAAAATTTATTTATGTACTAACAGATTAATACGAAAAACCATTGAGAAATTTTTTTGCAAATATACATTCACTGAAGTAATTTGTAATTATAACTACACGTCGTTGCACTCATTCGTTGTATAATTACATAAACGAAATTATACACGGTATAAATTATATTGCGTGAATTCATTAATCAAACGAGATACTCACAATCTCGAGATAATGGGATATTTAATATGAAATCAACGTTATCGTGGAGAGCAACTAATGAAGTTCAACCAAAATACAATCTACAATCCACGACCCATGTGTGCGACTAGCGCGAGTGTTGAGAAATCACAGTGGAGAACGTTTAATTGAGCAAGCACGCCTAGGATTCTAATCGGTCTCGCTCATCGTCGGGAAAAGAAATTAACGCCTCATACGCACGGCCGGCCATATGCCACGCAAATTATCTTCCCTAAAATCTAGTCCTCCCTCCCTCCCTCTCGCTCACTTTGTCTTTCTCTTTTTTATATCATTACACAGTTAGAAATCTTGTGTACAGTTGTTAAAATTTTTATATGTTACCCATTTTGAACTGTTATTTCAATATAAAATTGATTACCGATATGTTATTATTTTCGTGATATTTTAATGTGCTATATTAATGTCAACTTAGTAACGTTTTTTTATGTCATTTAGAAATTGAATATTATTTTGAGTTCTTTTAACACAATTATTAAAAAAAATTAAATTTTTTAAAGTTACTTTAATACTAACAAGAATTAAAAAGTGAATCTTCGAGTCATTGTAAACTTTGACATACAGAATAATCAAATTTATTAAGAGAAAATATTTCTATCACGAATAAGTTAAGTTAAAGTAATTAATATCATATGTTAATATAACATGAAAAATAAGTTATAATTCCTTCACTTTTTAAATGCGTTCATATTATATGAACAAGAATGTCCCATAGACATTCCTTACGAATTATTTTAATTACTTTACCGTGTATTTTTTTATGTTATTTTTATAAATTTTTCATGTCATTTTTATAAATCGTGCTTAAAGTTAAAATAACAAATATAAATATAAGAAAAAAATTGGTGAGTATGAATTAATTAACATTCATAAATCATCAATAAGTAACACATTACGAATGAGTTATTTTTACACAAAATTTTTACAAAAAACTGGATTTTCTAGGACGTGTAAAAAATGTTAAAATTAACATTTTATTTTTTTACTGTGTATATATTTTCTGCACTTAACATTTATGCTTATTGTTTTTGCAAGACACATTTAAATTTCATTTTTCCGTTTGATGCTTTTTTGAATATTAAAAAATAATTATTTCATTAGATTAAGCCAAGTTGTTTGATGAACACTTATTTAAAGAAATATAACGAATTATTTAAAGAAAATACTATTATAAATACTATTATTTTAAAGGAAATTCTCAACCTAATAATATATTATTTGGTTTTATCTTAAATTTTTGTTTTTCGTTTGGTTAAATCATTATCATTATTTGATTGAAGAAACTATTATTTTAAATATTTCATTTTTCAACCTATTGTGTGTGTTTGTACTAATCAATATAATATTTGGTTAAAAATCCAAGAGTAATCATGTGGTCCCAGATTTGCTAATATATATTCTGGCAATATTCGTAACATATTGATTATTATTGCATTATTCTCAACAATTACCTGTGAGTATGAAAGAAACATTTTTGGACTATAAGGATATATTATAAGTATAATGCTACAAGTATCGTCAAGGTTAGTTGAAATTATTAATTTCTGTTCGATCGTTAAAGTCAAGCAAATTAAATCATGGTCAGAAAGAAGAATAGATGGCCGCATCACAAAATGATTGACGAGTATTTGAATGGAAAATCATGGGGGAGAAGAATGACGTACTCGATGAAGTAGTAATAAAAAAAGACCGTCTGTAATATGAAAAAAGAAATGTCAATGCTTTTAAGACTTCTTTTTAAGATCTATTGATTTATTCTTAAGATTATTCTAGTTTTTGAATTTTTTTAGCAAAATGAGAAAATTGAATGAAATAATTTTCTTGTTTTAACCAATTTTCTTCTTGAATTCAATAAGAAATTATTTTGGCCAAACAATACAATTATTTGAAAAGCCGGACCATCATATTTATTAATTGAAACATTACTTTCTTTGAGCCATTCCAATAATCAAATTAGTTTAGACGCAATAAAATTGATTAAATCCAAACGAAATTTTTTCTCTGTGTACTTCTTTATTGTAGCGTTATATTTACACACAAAAAAGTATTGCATTTAAGTAAATGTTACTAATTTCAAATATTTTATAAATTTATATATCCGCAAATCTATCACATAAGTTTATCATAAGCATCAAATAAATTCAAAATACACTCTAAATCCTGATAAATTTAGCATTTTAATCAAGCATATTAAATTGAAACAAAAATTCAATTTGTTTACACCAACTTTTTTCGATGAAGTTTAGTGATACTCTTGTAAACAGGATAAATTACTATTCTTTTGTGTACATGATCATATATAAGCCTCTTTCAAATTTGTGATGAGTGCATTTTAAGACTATTATCAAAAAGATATTCTTTGTTAACCATAAAACCCTAAACACGGATAAAATTATTAAATTTTATTAATTTTTATTGACTTTTCATTTTTAAAAATGTGTTTTGTTTTTTCATTGTAAATTTTTTCAATTTTATTAAATCGCAAAAATATTAATAGATTCATATTCCTAAATCTTTTCCACAGCGAGTAAAAAAAGAAGCGTTGAATTTTGATCATTTTTACGGAAGTTATGAGCGAATGAAAATGCGTCAGGTTTATCTATGTTTTAGCTATGTAAATTTATCCATGTTTAGGATTTACGTAACTTTATGATTTAGGATCAAAGATAACTACTTAAAAGCAAATTAAACGGTGTGACCCCTTTTCTTAGCAGTAAAATGATACTGTTATGTGTGTATTAGACATTACATTATTTATTTTGTCATTGTATGTCCAAAGGGACATATATATACTCCAGGGTTGAATAAATCTACTTATCTATTTCTCTCTCCCTCCCCCCTTATTCGCAGATAGATTAGTTTCGTGTAAACGGGACGCAATCTCTCATCGTGAAAAGATTTAGGAATGCTGGAGTGCGGAATCGAGCGTTACTCCGTGCGAGCGAAACAACCGAGCAGATGTTACGCGCTGGAGAGGATTGTTAATGCGGCGCGGATTAAATGCATCGCTCGTATGCGATCATCGATCGTGCCGCAAGGTATAATCGCGGGGATCATCATTCGGGAAGGATCGTATGGCGTTTTCATTCCGCTGAAAACCGGCACGCAGCGATTTACGTACCTCGGCGCTTTCGGTGGTAGCGCGCGTTTTGTAAATAGCACAATAATATCTCTGAAACGTGAATTACATTATATTAAGGGATGCAAATGCAACAGTGACGGGGACGTTTTCGCTCGGGAAATTCATTATCACGTATGCACGTGATCGGCAGGATAATCCGAGAATTATTTCCCACGTATGGAGCGTGTACAGACCGGGAAGGAAGCGAGAGGGGAGTATCGTTTTTCATTTTAACACGCGCACGAAGGCACGGCGCGGCAAATCCACCTCCGCTACACAACACCTGAGGCGGATTTGCCGCGAATCGTCACCTGTATCCGCGACAATAACATAACAATCCGTTATTTAATATTTGCGTCACTTTGTATGTCGCGCGGCGTTCGCGGCGCATTGCTGTATTGGAGTTTCTCGCGCGCGAATTATTCACTTCCGGACGTATCGATTCCGTTCGTTTCTATAAATAGATCGCCACCGAAAGATGCACTGATAAACGACGACCCGCGACATCACGATCTCCTGCAATTTTGTAGTTTTTTCCGGTGCCCTCCGGGGCTCTCCGCGCGCTTTCTATCTCGAGCTCGACGTGATCTCTCTTCCTCTCTTCCTCTTTTTTTTCAGCATTGTTCCCTCGTTGTGTTTATCCGACGTCGTATAGCTTTCGACGCAAATGTCACTTCTATGCAATCGTCTGGCTCGACTCGGCCGACCTTTCGACGAGCGCGCGAATGACTCCACGTAATCGCGGTCGATATTAATCGAAACTGGTATTTCAAGAGGGAAGGAGAAAGAGAGACAGAGAGAGAGAGAGAGAAAAGGAAGATATACGCGCCGAGACTGGCGGACGCGAACACGTTTTTATCAAACGCAATTCACATAACCGGGACGAGCATCGCGAAGACTTTTATCGCGGGTGTTGGAAGTACGATACGTTAATCTTATAAATTTTTGCTTATTGTCGGACTTTATCATGACAGAGTGGTAAAGACGCGATATGCAATCAACCTGGGGAATGAATGGAACATCCGCCTTACAATACGCACGACTGAAATTTACTCCATCGTAAAGAAACGGGATACAAGTTGCAAGAAATGAGCGCATGCTAAACTGATAAACAATCATCGTCATGATACATTTTACTAAACGTCGTTAACACACGTAAAAAAATACATACTGTCTTCAAATAAATGTTACTTGTTATATATTTCGTAAGTCTATATGTCCGTAAGTGTACCATAAGTTCAATAATGTTTAGAAAAGGCTCTGAGATTTTTATAAAAACCAACTAAATTGTAAAGGGTCTACAAGTTGGACATAAATACTTTATTTATATAAATTTATATCGTTAGGTATTATATGCTTAAGTATATATGTGAAATTATAAATATGCAGTCTAAAAACTCATACAATAGCTGTGTTCGACATTGTAAATCTCAGATGCGAGCTAGCAGATGGTGAGTTTGATCACGTGACCGCCAAGCAAAACGAGCATAAAAATAAATTCCGAACGATTCTGAACTGTTATACTCATTATAGCTTTAACCTCTTAAAGAATGTTGTAGATTTTAAGATTATAATTGTATTAGAGATAGAAGTTCATTGAGAGAATAAGACCTTTTTTGGATGAGTATAAAATATTATTTTTCATTATTATTATTAATAATTCAATTATATAAATATAATTATATAAATAATAATATAAATATAATATCAATATAAAACTTCAATTGAATTACAGAACAAAGATACGCCAAGTTTCTTGCGTTCAACGGGATTAAATAACGAATGATCAGTTATTATTCCCTTTTTAAATAACTTAGACTTGTAAAATATATAGAAAATAAATGCGCGGTCCTTTTTTCTTGCTGCACACTAGCGCAACACTAACCGCATTAATTCTCTATTCCTTTTTTTTTTTTACACTAAGGGGCCTATTTTATAACATTTAATGATGTCGTTATGTATCGCTGCGCAGTTATTTCATAATACAAAAAATATGCGCAATGATACGTAACGATGTCGTTAAAAGTTATAAAATATACCTCTAAATCTCAATTATACTTGTTTTTAATTCCGAAAGTGAATATTAGTTCAGTGAAATAGAACATATCTGTAATAGTCAGCGTTTCTGAATGCAACCATATGTAAATAGATTATAGATTGTAGATAAATAGGTTGGAGATAGATTAGCTTAAATTTTTGCGGGCAAATGAACATCTGGGAGCTTCGGTCTCTGATCGAAGAGCTCGATTTACTCTAAAAATGTAAATAACGAACACAGATGTGATAATATAGCAAATAGATGTGAATTACCAAATGATTTTCGAAATAAAAGAGCTATTAGACGTCTTCGATTTATAATATCGAATGCAAGTAATGAAGAAGATCTCAAGGACCGAAACGTTTGTGATATATGATGACTAACAATTCAGTTTGATATAAATAAAGTATATTTATATCCAACGCATGACTCTTGTAGGTTCTTTACAATTTAATTGACTGTCGTTGTTACATAATTACAATTTAATTGATTGTTAATTTATTCAAAATACATTCCGAATAGGTTTATAGAATTTCAACCAAGAATATTAAATTAAGATAAAAATTCAATTTGCTCTCTACATATGAAGTCGAGCCGACTTTTTTCCGATCATGTTTTATAACATTCTTGTTAGGAGACTAAATTCTTTCTTTGAGATAAATTTTTCCTTTGAGAATACGATAATGAATACGATAATTTTCCAAAATGTATAGTGAGTATATTAGAACACTAATATCAAGAGAAAAAATGTTCTTTCTTGAAGATACTGTTATTTCAAAGGAACAAAGTAAGCTGAATGATTGCTTGTCCTAGCAGTAGAATTATATTTTTCACAGTGTACAAAATTATCATATTGATAATTACCGTGTCGTAGAAAGCTCAGATAATACAAAACTTTCTGAGATTATTCTAAGTATATTCTAGAATATTCCTCGCAGGTATGCCAAACATGTTTAGGATAATTCTGAAATTTCCTGTGCTACCTATCAGTGACTGCGTGCACGCCCGACTATATCGAGCCGTCTTTTTTCCGATCATGTTTTATAACATTCTTGTTAGAAGGCTAAATTCTTTCTTTGAGATAAATTTTTCCTTTGAGAATACGATAATGAATACAATAATTTTCCAAAATAGTGAGTATATTAGAACACTACTATCAAGAGAAAAAATGTTCTTTCTTGAAGATACTGTTATTTCAAAGGAACAAAATAAGCTGAATGATTGCTTGTCCTAGCAGTAGAATTATATTTTTCACAGTGTACAAAATTATCATATTGATAATTACCGCGTCGTAGAAAGCTCAGATAAAACTTCCCGAGATTATTCTAGAATATATATAGGTATATTCTAGAATATTCCTCGAAGTATGCCGAACATATTTAGGGTGATTCTGAAATTTCCTGTGCTACCTACTAGTACCTGCGTGCACGCTCTTACAAAAGAAAACGCATTAGTCACCAGAGTCCTTTTCGAAAGAAAAACACCCCTAGAGATCCATCGATTGGCTAACGAAACCGCTGGAATTTCGAGCGCGCTACATCACTCGGGTCGATCGCGCGTCTCTGAAAATCTCCCGAGGGGAGAGGATCGCGCTCGGTCTTCTCGGGTGGCCGTATGCCTGGCGGCGCGCGAGGTGACCCTTGCGCGTGATAATAAATCCGCTCGGTGCAATCGGAGCGCACCAGATGGAACGGAGCGCCGGCTCGACCGGCCACGAGCACGCGTGCACGTGCACCGGACTGTGCGTGCCATGTCGGAGCGCGCCGCTGCGCTCATCGAGTAGCGGTACCAGCGCGCGAGCGCGCGTGGTCGGGGATCAACAAAGATACCAAAAAAAAAAAAGAAAAAACAAAAAGGAACAGGAAGAAAAACGAAAAATAATCGTGTACAGTTACTCACCGATAGGGCGGGACGTCGTGCAGAAAGGCCTTTCTTCTGGTACAAGCCGGAGAAATAATCACTTTCGTATGTCAAAGGCACAACACTGTTACTGATCGCAGCTCGTACACCGTATTGTACCGTACGATGATCACTGACGACAGCGACGGCGACGACAGTGGCGGCGACGGCGACGGCGACGACAATGTAGGCGCCGATGAACGCGCAAGAAAGCGGGACAAGCAGGATCGATAGCCAACACCCGCGCACCTACGAGCGCTTCGTGGAGCCGCCGTCAATGGCGACTGCCTGTTTCGCACCCCGCAGAGACGCTTGTTACGCGCTACGACGTGAACGCTCACGCAGCCAGGACGCACAAGACACACACACGACTTATTGATTTTCGAATGGTGGCGCGCGAAATCCGATGAAGGTCGATGGGATGACACGAGTAATCGCAGGTGAGGGGAGAGCGAGAGAAAAAGGGAAAGAGAGACAGAGAAAAAGAGAGAGAAAGAGAAAAAGAGAGCGAAACGGATATACGAAGGGCGAATCTCGACCGGATACGTACGCTGCGGCGTTCTCCGCGTGAATGCCGGACCGGCAGGCCGCACGTGCTGATGCCGCGAGGCACTTGAGCCGCTGCCGCTCGACCAATCGCGACGAACCACCTGTTACCAGCGCGCCGAGCTGCCGCAGAAGCGGCAGTGAGCGCCGAGCGCTGCGCGCGCATCTCTCATCAGTCACGGAGCGGATTTTGAAAAAATTCCGCCAAGACACGACTCCTCGTTCCTGCCGCGTCCCTCAAGAGAACGGCGAGGATGCGCTGTCTGCGGCCGCTGGAAATGGGAAACCAGGTCGTCGGTTTTCCGCGGGGGAGCGACAGGACGACGCGTGGGAAGTCGGGAGCCGTGAAGGGAGAGAGAATTCGTACGCGCCGTTCTCTCTCGGTCGAGAGAGGCGAGAAGCGAACGTCCCGCGCGCGTTCGCCATCTTTCCAAGAGATTCGCTATGAGAGTGATTGCGTTCGCGTTTCGATAGCGCGGTCGGCTACGATGCCCTGACGGTTCGGAATAATAATAACGCGCTGGAGACTAATAAAGCTAACGGTATGCGGGCGCGGAAAGCAATGCGGGTAATCGATGCAGGCGCACTCGACCAGGCGCGTCGAAGCAGGTTCAAGCTCCTTCGTTGAAGTTCCGCAATTCCGATCAATCGGGAACACTCGAATAATTTGACTACTAGTCGATCAGCGGAGTGGCGACCGTGTAAATGATATCTGGGCATGATGTTTATAATTCAGAGAAGGCTTTAGCTTTTTTATAGAACTTTATTTGGCTTTAGCCAGGTTTTTGCAAAACTAACATATTGAAATAAAGGTACCAATTCCTATACACGTATCTAATCCCGGACATGCTTATTGTTTTATTCTTTAAATACGAATATTTAAACCTTCAATATAGAATATATTTACACCCAAAAAATTTTGACCCTATGTTGAACCTTGAATTCTACACCGCAGTAGGAGCTAAGATAGCAAAATAGGTTTAATTCTAATGATATAATTTACTCCTACTTTGACCCTGATGATGTCTGAAATTTCCACTTTCGCTTTCTTTAGCGTCAAAATAGGTTGTACAATAGTAGGATCTTAGGAAGCAAAGAGGTTCATTTGCGAACCTCTATTGAAGCTTTAGCTCCTATGTAGAATATATGTATTTTATAGAAATATTTTAAAAATTTAATAAATAACGAAACAGAAACGTCAAATAGCATACAAAATATATATTTTATTTGTTGCATATATTTCAGACATTATCAGGGTCAAAGTAGGAATAAATTATATCATTAGAATTAAACCTATTTTGCTATCTTAGTTCTTACTGCGGTGTAGAATTCAAGGTTCAACATAGGGTCAAAATTTTGACTCGGAAATGAGTGTCAATATCGTCAAAATAGGTTTCACCTAGGTTGTAGATGATCTAAATAGGCTCAAACTATTTTTAAGAGCGTCAAAGTAGCGTCAAAATTTTGACAAGGTAGAATTAAAGATTTAAAAGAGAAGTTAATAACTATTAATCGTCAAAGTAGGTTTTATCTTTATTAGGCTATAAACCGTCTATGTAGACGTAAACTATCCTTAAGAGCGTCAAATTAGTATCAAAATTTCGACTCGGGGCACACTCAATACAGATATATTTTACGTTAAAAGTTTAAATATTTGTATCTAAAGACCAAAACAAAAAGAGTGTCCAGGAGTAGTTACGTGTCCGGACATCTTCACCTTACCAGCTAGACAGCACAGGCTAAAAAATGTCTTAAAAAGATGTCAAAGTGGATGAACTACTAAAGTGTTGACAATGTAAAGACGATCATCACTAACACGATCATATTCTAATAACAAAAATTTGTTCTGCATTAATGTAATATTAATACAAGTAATAAAATTCGTTCATACCATTTATAAGGGACAACATAGAAACATTCTAAGAACATTTTATTCTGATGCATCAGATTTGTGAAATAGTTCTCGAATGTTTTATTTTGCACTTGTTGGAATATTCTGAATTTTGTTTCGTTGGAACATATTGAGAATGTTTTGGTTTGATTTAAAATTCATTAATATTATATTCTTCCACAAAAATGTTTCATGAATGATTATTCTAGAAGGATGATTCTAATATACAAATACAAATAATATAAATTATTACACAAATTATTACTTGAATTAATACTACATTAATTCAAGACAAATTTTTTTCACTATATGATTATTATCTATGCAACATTGTACTGTAGTATGCAACATTGCAACGTTGCTGCAATGTAGCTACAAGTTTGTGCTGTAGAATGGTTTTTTTTTAACGTTAATCAGGCCATTCTACTTATAAAAGTATTAAAAAGATCGAAGATTATCGAATAGTGAATTTATTTTATACTTTATCCTGATATTTTTCAGTATAAGATATGAAATTTCTCACATAAAATATTTATTTTTTTATATCTACTACTACTTTTATAACTACGCATATATATCTTTTAAGATTATCTTATTTTATGAGTTTACGTACGGTAACGAAGAATCGAAAGAAAATTGATAAAAATAAAACCAGTTTCTTTATACTTAGGAAATGCATTGATGCACCAGTGTGTAAAGATTAATACCAATTAATTCTTACTATATATTCTAAAATTCTCTGTACATTATAAAGCAAAAATGTTTCAAGAAAGTTCTCAAAAAAATTAATGTCAAGAAGAGCTTCCAGGATATGCTCAAAACAGTTTTTAAATCTTAATTCCATAAGAACATAAATAGCTTCCTTGACAGCACACATCTCTAAGGGACGTTTTGTGGACGTCCTGGAGACGTCCTTATGTTCTCAGGACGTCTTAAAGACGTCCTCAAGACGTCCCTTGTAGATTTATGTTGTCTGAGTTAATTTTAAAATTAAAATAAGGAAGATTCTCAGAACATCTTATCAAAGTTAATGGCAAAAATATGTTCTCAGAAGAATTTGAAAACTACTTTCGAAGATGTTTGTAAAACAAACTATGTACGTCAGAATTTCTTTTTAAACATTCTTTCAGAATGTTCTGAAAATAATATCTTATGAAAATATTTTCAGAACATTTTCCAGATATTTGATTTTTAACTGGGACTATCTTTTTCGTATTTTTTATACATATAAATCTTGTATAAATGTGTGCTGCTTTGTTTTAGCATGCCGGCAAGAAACATGTAACTACGCATATATAGAAACCATCTGTAGTTTTTATATACTTTAGAACTTTTACATACAGTTGCAAAGATATGGAAATGTTTCTTGAAATTTTCATTAATAGAGCAAATATACGTGTGGTACATACAAGCTGTTTGTATCAAGTAAATATTTACGCCAACTTATAGTTCGAGATGTCAATTTTTTAATTTTTTGTCGTTTTCGTCATATATTGAGAAATGCTCCAGTTCATTATTAAACGTACTTTTCGTGTGAAGAAAAATTTATAATTCTGTGCAACCTATATGACGGAAACTTTGCAGAAAAAGATCAGTATTTTGTCGGCAAAGTTTTTAAGTATGGCATCCCGCGCCAAGGTCTCTGTATTCTCGCCACAACTATCTTGAGTAAAGACTACAGGGACTGTATTCTGTACACGTTTATCGTCTAATTATCAGTTCATATGTGTTGTTGCGCAACTATTTTATAATGATATAAATTATAATTTTATAATGCTATATTTTATGATTACTTTTGCGCAATGACACAAACCGAACCGATAGTTATTGGTAAACAAAATACAGCCCCAGAAGTGAGAGATAAAGGTTATATCGAATAAAAGTTATGTAGAATGATTATGTCGAACAAAGATAGTTGAAATAAAATATTTGTAACCGATTGATGTAACTGAGCACAAAGTATTCCGAAAACTTTCCTTTTACTCTAACAATCAATAAATAGCCATCAAATTAACGTAACAAAATCACGAGAGAAGTCAGAGTAAAAAAAAAGATTACATGTTGATTTTATAGTTATTAATTGATTGTTAGAACAAAAAGAAAGTTTCTGAAATATTTTACGAAAGTACTTAATTGATCCCAAGAGTTATTATATATATAAAGTCTTTTTATTTCAGCTTTACTTCGCAAGAATTTTGAACATGCATTTTCTCACTTTTGATGTCATGAATCTGAAGTTCCGCAGCGAGCGACTAACAAAATTAAAAATGTTAAAAAGACGTCCTATTTCTTTTAGTCGTCTTTAAAATATCTTCAGTAATTCGTGTCGTTTGGGTATTTAATACTCAGCACTCAAGATAACTTTCTGCCAACATCGGTTAATCTTAACCGGCGGTTAACTTGGCAGAATTGCCAACTGGAAAATTTCGAACTCCTCTCTCTATCATCTCTCCTCTAACAGCAATTTCAGTTTGAGAAAATCAGTCATATTTCGTATATGTTTGTATCAATGACTGGCTTTTGGGGTTTTGTTCTTAACCATTAATTAAAAGGAGATATAATTCAGAGAGTCTTATATTTAAAATCTTCTTAAGTTCACCTTCAAACCAATAAAACGGTTCCTATAACATCTAAAGATAATCTCCAGGCAATTGAAAATATAAAAATTAAATATAAGATCGGACTGAAAATGTCGCCGATAGTCTGATTATAGGTATCCACAAATAATCGAGTATTTACAAGACTCTTATTCGCGTGTTAGTTTTTATTTAAACTGTATAGTAGACAAATATTATTTTCTTAGCGTGCTATTTAAATAAAATATTCAACTCATTATATTATTAATTAAAAAATAAATCTTTTACTATACATATTTAAATCTATACATTTTTAAATGTATTTCATTTTAAAATATTTAATTACTATCTTATGGATATCCCTAATATTTAAAATCGTCTTAAGTTCATTTTTAAATACTATGAAAGTCATTTCATTGTTATATTAAGACATTAATATAACACACATTTGTGTTATATTAAGACAATCTTAAATCAAACTATGAATACTGCCCTAGAAGTGCAAAAAATTTCACATAACTAGTTCCATATTACCTCAATTCAAAAAGTTATGTGATTATTAAGGTCATCGGAATTCGCATAAAATCACTTCTAGGAAAAATGTACATAATTGCTATGATAAGAATCTTGAACTGGACGCATGTTTGATATTAAAACATCTAATTTCATGTACCGATTTTCTTTTGTAAATATCACATATAACGTAGTTGCAGCTGAAAAATAAGAAAGGCATATTTAGTATCCAATATACGACTGTAACATATTTATTTATATTAATATAAAATATTTTTCAAATGAGAAAATACACATTTTCTTAAAATCTTAAGAAAACCTTAGTTTTTTATTAAAGCAATTGTTTACTCTATAAATAAAAGAATTCAGATTCAAGATAAATATATGTTATATTAGTACCTCCACCAAACAAATATTTATTATTTTTTAAACATTTTTTTCTCAGTCTACGCATCCAGAAATACGGTCGCAGGATAGATCCACAGTGGAAGGAAAACGCTCGTCGATGCGGGATACTTTGTGCCTCTTTAAAAATCGAAGCCCGCGATATATAGCCAGTTCTCTATTTGTGTGTTTGGCACACCGGGTGTGCCAAAACGTGATCCACAGCTCCATACTCGCCCGTTATAATTATGTTTACGCTCGTTGTAAACACAAAGAACGAGAACTGCGCAGTCATCATCGGTCATCCGACATCATAAATATCCGACGTTGATACGAAATTTCGCCGTCGCGAATTTCTAACGCGCGCGTGTTCCCGCCGCCAAACTGCGTACGACCGCTAATTACTCCAATTCACGAGGCATATCGCGAGACGGTGCAATTTGCGAATGAGTTCGCTCACGAGACGAGCGCGGTGGCCCCGCGCACGTATGTGTGTGTGTGTGTGTGTGCGTGTGTGTGTGTGTATGCGTCTCGTGACGCCGGATATTCAATTAGCGGAAAGAGGTCTTACCTCCTTCGCCCGCGCAATCGCCCTCGTCCTCCGGCCTCGGTTAGAAGAACGCTTTGATAACGCTCTTCCAGACGCGCTCCTACGACATTGTAAGCAGCAGCAGAAAATTGTTTGGCCGGTTGGCCTCTTCGGCGACGTTAGAACAAGTCCATATATGCTGAACAAACGTTACGGCGCACATTGCAAGGTGCGCCGCACAATGCGGCAATATTTAGCCCGCGTTTGTTTCCCGCGTGCATCGTCTCTCTATTCTTTTCTCTCTCTCTCTCTCTCTCTCTCTCTCTGTTTCTTCGTCCACATCGAGCCGCTATCGATTTTGTAATTATCTCATAATACCGCGCTGTCGCATGTATTGTGCATATATGTATGGATGTATGTACGTATACGCTTGTGTTTACGGTGATCGCGTTGTTATGCGCTAATAATATCCGCGCGATCCACCTAAGTGTCTCGCGTGTCGCCGACGCGCTACTGTTCAAGCGAATTGGCATGGGGCTTGTATGCATCGTGCTTGTATCTATAGAAAACACACAGGTATGGCAAACCAGCGCACAAGCCGCGTCTACAATGTTTTGCTATTTTTATACGCGCGCTATTTTTGTGACGTATGTATGTGTGTGTATGCATATGCGCGCGGAATAACGCGAGAGATGGGTAGACTTTTCTTTCTTTCTTTTAGTTTTTTTCAACAGAGTTTTTATTGGATTTTGCTCTTACATCGTATCGATATCGTTAATTCCACACCAGTAGTAGTAGTAGTAGAAAACTGTGTTTTACCAATTACACGCTTCTCTGCGATAGAACTCTCTATATGCATGTGATTATTCTGTTTTTTCTTCTTTTTGTATCAGGTACAATACAAGGCTGAACAAAATGTGACTATGCGATTTTGTTCGAATCAATTAAAATTCTGTTACGATTACGATATTGTATCGTTTAAAATCGTATGTCCACTCGTGTAGTACCCTCTCTGATATATATATATATATATATATATATATATATACATACATACATACATACATACATATATATATATATATATATATAGTATATATAGTATAATATAACTTATATATATATATAGCATATATTTATTTGCGTATGTGTGTATCTGTGTGTGTATGTGTGTATTTCATAAAATACATATTCTAATCTCAGTATCTTTCGTTATAGCAAAATAAACTCTCGCTTAATATACAATAATCCCCGTGTATCGACATGTAGCAAGCCAAACGTTGCCAAACATCTTAACGCGCATCGCAACAATGTACAACTAGTCTATCATTTCTTCTCTCTTCCACGGATAGTTTAGTCTGGACAATTAAGTTGTGTAAAGATACATAGTTGTCTATAGACGGCTATCGCGTCTCACGACGAAACAACACCAAAGTAACAATAATAGTAAGCCTTAAGGACGCCTTTATAACCATCGCATTGCAACAATTAAGGCAAACAAGTCGGCATTAAAACGTCATGCGATTCCTCATCGCGTCAAGGGATCGTTGCGTAACAGCGCATGCATAACAGACGAAAGAAGTATAACGTATTTTGTTAATAGATTATTTCTCGCGACATTATTTCTCGCGAACGTCGGAGTATGAAATAACGCATACTTAAAACTCTTTTTTCAAAGCAGATTGTAGTAGCGCGTTGCGCATTGACGTCACGAGCTTCTCTAGCTCTTCAACTTTCATCTTCAATATCTTGTTGTCCTTCTCCAATTGGATCGCCCTTACGCTCATTTCCGATTCCTTGACTTTCTTGTTCATCCGCGATTTCCGTGACGCCTCGTTGTTTTTCTCGCGGGACTCTCTGTATTGTATGAGAGCAATATCCTCATCAGATTCGCTTTCGTAATATCTCTTTTTTGCGTTCTTTTCTTTCTTTGCTTTGACAGTGGTTTTTTCTTTCTCTTTGTTATTGACGAGCAACTTTCTTTCCGATCTCCGGGATGACGTCGTGGGAGTTTCTACAGAGGACGAGGTCACCGTCGAAGTCGCACGGGTCTCCATTCTTCGAGGCTTTGGCGATGCATTCGTCTCCTCGGTCTTCACCTTCGTGGAGGTTGGTGTGAGTATTGGCGACGACATTGTAAGCGGCCTGTGTTTCAACATTGCCGTGGAATCAGTAGAAACGCTACCCTCTGGCGAACGCATTTCGTCCTGTAATATAAATATCGGTTTTGTCAGTGAAGTCTGTTTCATCAGTAAGCAGCTGAAACCAGTACGATAATAACCGCCACCAGCTCGCAAGCACTACAGTAGCACTACTAACAACAGTGGTAACTGTGCGCTCAAATCGAAATGTTTTTTTTTTATTGAAAATCTGGTCAACCCGCGGTTCACTATATTATTTTTTACGACCCGCTTTTGATAATCCTTACACTGATGACTACAGATATAGTGTTTCAATGATTTCCCATTGTGTATGTAATCAAATAGTATAAAAATAGAAGTAGTAGAAGTAATAGTACAATAGTAGAATTATCTGGCGAGTCACGGGTTGGCTAAGCCTGTGATAAATTCACCAACTTACGTCGCAAAGATATGACAATAAGTCGAACGTATCCGACCCAATCGTCTCGATCGTAGGTAGCTCGTCCCATGTTTCGTGCTGGCTTGCGGTGGAATCAAACGAGGTTGGGCAAGCATAATCATTGCTCACGCGATATTCATGTTGAAATGGTGCGCTAACGTCGGTTGTGTTATACTGTTTACTCGACGAAGTACTTGTAGAAGCTGTAGATTCGGGTGACATTAACCACGAGCTGGACATACAGTTCTCCTCGTTACCGTACCCTTTTTCATATTTGTTAACCAGTTCTGTTGGAGACAGCAACAAGTGATTATCACTTGACTCTCCGGTCATCGTCTTAACGGTATCCATTTTCAAATTCAACTTCTCATCATCAACCTTACTCCTCAAACCCTTTAATAATCCGTCTTCTTCCACAGTCGAAACGCCGTTACCCTCGTATTTCGTACCTGAAATACGGGCGAGGCGTGTCTTAACTCTTGCCTTGACTAATTTAACAGTATCGTATTGACATTATAATTAATTTATATAACAAAACAAATACCAGCAGGACTTTCTGGTAGTTAACCATGTAGATTATTTAAGATCAATAAGAATCATCGTTGGATTTCAGCCCTACTAGTATTTCACGTGCAAACGATATGTGGTGAATGTTTTTTGGCCTCCCCTCCTTTATATGTCCAACCGCTCTTTTTATACCGACTTACTGATTACTTTAAGTGTGGTATTAATATTAATTGAAGTAATTAATTATGTAACATTTCAATGGATGGGTATGTACCTGACAGTTTAAACGTAGTCGATTCACCTATATGAAAATCGCATTGAGCCTGGAACGTGTCCATGCACCAACTGCTCAGATCCTGAAAGTCCTCTTCCCAAGCGGGAAATGCCGCGGTGTCCTCTTCTTTCGTTGGACTTGCGGGCTTTTTGTGCGGAGATGTCCAGGGCTCCTTCAAAAGTTCGGACTCCATCGTCGGGCTCAGTAGAGGTATGGTATCTACCTTTGTAGAGGAGGCAATGCCTTCGCCCAGTGGCCGCGATCTCACGCCACGAGAAACAGATAACGGGAGCGGCTGACGGTTGCATGATTTTGATACCTAAAATGTTTGTATTGCACCAATCATGTCGGTACGTTCGTCCATCGCCGTACGCGACGCATCATTGTCCGAATATCTCCTCTCCCCCTCCCCCTCCAGGGGGAGTTTTTCTTCCACGGTACTTACGTTAAGAACACCTCCTTCCTCAACTGAAATGTTGCTGGTTGTTGGACGTTTGTAGATGGGAGGGATTTTGGAAGCCTGAAACAAAGGGCAAACGATGATTCAGCGCGAGACGTTACACGATTCGATTGTGTATAATATTCACCTGGGGACCTTTTCAGACTATGAGTATAGGAAATTGAGTGTTTCAGTATAGCGAATTAGAGATTCGAATTCAACGATTCAACTTATTTCGACCTCGACTAACTCACTTTGTTTCGATCGGTCAAATTCCAATTTTCGATATTTAGTCTGACACGAGCTTCAAATGCTTGCGGATGTTCGCGGATTTCTTACTACGTCAATCATCCCTCGCGTATAGATAATTTCATACATTTGCTCGTTGCTTTCTAAGAGTTGTATATACATCGATAACAGTGCCGAGAAACGAGCGAAAGGTTATTAACGATTATTAGTATTTTCGAGTAATTTGATAAACAATATCCGTATCCGTATCTCCCGCGTCTGTGAGGAATAAAAAAATAATTTATCATTATAGGATCGCACGTTGTGTTCTGCGATGAATTAATTTCATCTGGACAAGATCATATTTATCACGTATATACGTATATACGTATACGAATATATATATACGAAATACATATATACATATATACGTGAATTTTGCATTTTCCTCAGGTTTTCTACGAACTCGTTGATAAATATAGAGTCAATATTCGTTTGGTCAGAAGTGGATACCACCGGATTCGCGATCTACGATGCATCCTCACGCACGAATTCGCTTAGTCATCTCCGAGCGCTGTAGCGCCCAAATCTTACATCACGATTTCCTCGTACGTAACTTATCTTATCTACGTACATCTCCGTTGGCACAATTGTACCTCGACTTAGCTGAGAAAACGACTTTGTTATTCCCGACAAATTATCATAAATGTTAAAAGTATTTGAAAAAAGGAAAGAAAAAAGAGAATTCTCCATATGCTGTCGCTAGCATATCTTTGCAAAACAATTTAAATGCGTTTCCTTCGACGCATTTCGAAATGCAGCTGTCGTTCAATGGGAGAATTTATTTTTGAATAATTCGCGTAACAGATTGTCTTCACACTTCCTAGATAGACATATTTCGGCATATTGTTTGCTCCGTGACTAAAATGCATCTTCGTATAACAAGAATAACAAGAATTTAATCAGTAAAAGAAATCATCTAATGTCATGAAAATTCCTGCTCATTTTGCCGAGAATCCAGCTGATTCGGAATTATTATAGTAATGAAAAGTACGTATTTTAATTAAAAAGTTATGGAATAATAAATATCTATTTCTTAAAACAAGCATATTTTAAATACGTGCTGTCGCAATATCATCACAAAGCATACATTAAATGTTTGCAATCTATGTTCAGCATTTCTGTCTGAGTTGGTCTCAATAGGATTTTTGGACACTTCTTCCTTGTTGCAGTTTGGAATACAGCTGATGAGAGAGCTTAACTTGTAGTAATTAATCAAAAACAAAAGATCTGTTTCTTTTAGCCGAGCCAGATTGCACTCTTTAGAGTGAGATAAATACATAGTCTAGCATTGTAGAGAAAAGGAAACAAAGTTCCAGCGCACAACACTAGTTCAATTAGAAAGAACAGACTCAAGTCGAAATTTTAGTCTTATTTTCGATTACCTTCTATTTGTATATTTTGGAATATCAGTGTATGTTTAATACACATGGAAATTGAAATCTTATTTGGCCAATGACAAAAAACGCACAAAATGCTACTTGTAGGTTATAAAAAGAATCTCTTAAGTTAGTAGATTAAATAGAATCAAAAACGGTTGATGTAGACTTCGTGAAATGGAATATTGACGTCGAAAGTAGAACGAAAATTTCAATTTGGGCAGTTTCTGTCATTGGAGATCATCGGTTGCGTTTCAAACTGCACCAAAAAAAGAAGTGCCCGTATCACATCAAGACGTCAAGAGTGTATGCGATAAAGGAGCCAAAAGGCATGTTACAATCTTATCTCGTCGGGGAGCTTGCCAGCGAGTGGTGTATGCGGTTTTGTGAAGGTTCGACTTACGCGTGCAGTTTTTCCGACACTCTTATCGGCACTCGTGGATGAGAAGGCGCACTGCGGAAAAAGCGACAGTCACCAGTTAGGCCGACTGGTTACGTAACGGCCGAGAGGCGTCCGGACGCATGTGATTCCGATTTTCGCGAACCGGCGCGAGTTACATCATCCGTCGGCTGCAGCGCGGATTCGAGGTATTCGCACACCTGATCGCGACTCGCAGACGTGATCTACGTAGTCTCTCCTTCCTCCTCTCTCTCTCTTCTCCTCGTAGGGAACACTCTCGAAGGAGACTATATCCGTCGCAGCCGAAAATATATAGTCGCGTGCGCCGACGACTACGACGACGACGACGTCAACACGCGTCGCGCGCTCCAATCGATCCCACGACTACGCAGCACTTTTCAACCTGAGCGGCAGCGGCGGCGACGACGACGTTCTCTCCCTCTCTTTTTCTCTCTCTTTCTCACGCGCGCGCTAAAGCTCGGGTCGAGGCGACGGTGTTATGCACCTGTTTCCCTCATCGGCCAAGGGGGCTGTTATGTAACATCAGCGCGAGAATCACGAGTCTATATCGGGGAATCACAACTACGACGATGATGACTATTACTCACCCTCCCTGAGACGATCGATGTCGGTGTACCTTCCACTTGGGTCGGGTAGAGCGAGTGTAGAAAAGCCCAAGGACGATCGGTCTGTTGTGTCTCAGTGATTCCAACAAAAACGTACTGACACTCGCTCAGCTCGTTTTCAGTTCACTCCGCTCGCTTCCTCGGCCGACGTGTCAGAATGTGTCAGGTGTATGCGTCGTGTGCGTTCAAACGTGTGCGCGGCGTATACTCAGCCGTATGTAGTCGGTTCGAACGTCGTCCACAGAATGCGGCTGGAGAGGCGGCAGTGCCGGATTAAACACGTCACGGGACCGCGTTCCGCGAGCGCGCTCTCGGATGCCAGACATCGGCGACGTCACCAACAGCGAATAAACAGCGCGGTGTGCTCACCAGTCGCGAATCAGAGCGGCCCGCGGTGCCGTCGCGGCGCCGTCGCGCCGCGTCGTTCGGAACACGTCATGTGTAGAATTCGAGACGATAATCTCGCGGGAGTCGGGAGTCGATAATTTATTATTCTTTCGTTCGGTTGCTTGGCGCGCTCGGCCGCCTGTTACTCTCCAGGCAGCGGTTACATTTTTTCTTCTATCTCTCTCTCTCTTTTTTTTTGTTAACAAAGTGCTTTGACGGCCGTTTATTGAAATTTTCCGCCGGGCGAGCGTCATTTGCAGTCACCCGGTATCTTCTGTTATCAATCTGAGACATCTCTCATTATCTTGATTGTACATGAGAGATCGCCGGGAAGCTTTTTGATTCGAGATATCATCTCTTTTCTATAATGCGCGCATGGGCGCATGCGTCGACAGGCTATCTATCTTTTGATAATACATTCGATATACGATTACACATGAGTCATCCTGCGAAAAATCGCCGAGCTGCATGTAGTAAGATAACAATGAATAAATAGAATTTGTAGGCGTGAATCGACTATGAGAATTTTTTCAAGCGGAGAAAGTATGGACGATCGGCCACAATTGCTTCGTAACAAACAGGAGAAGCGGCGAATGTAAGTCGGAAGGAGTGAAAGTGCGCGAGAGTGATCGGGGTTTTTGACTGGAAATCCGATTGCCGCTTCGTGCTCGCTTCTTTCGCACGGTATCACACGCTATGTACCGTACAACAATGTATCTCGTTATTCATGTGTAAATTTATGAAAAATAACGCTGAAAACGTAGACGAAGCATCATGAGTCGTCGGCAGAAATGATTAAATATCATTTGTGAGATACATATACATGTATGCATGCACAAACATAGCAGTATAGTTACATGTTATTATTGCAACAATGTATCGTTCGATGTTATCGTACCTCGATGCAGTCGCGTCATGATAGCACATGGTCAACGATAGCTAGATGGAGTTATAAGTGCAAGCACAAGTTACAAATGCACGGGAACATAATTTTATATTTTTCGCGCTCTAATCGATAAACTCCCGAAAAACAAGATTAGAAAAGTTACTTTTAGAAAGTAATTCGTTACTATCATTCCTACTTGTAAAGAAAAGTGATTTGTTGCTGATTATCGTTATTTATTTTTACACAAAATATTTGTATTGCACGTACACTGAGAGAAAAGACTGGTAACTATAACAAACTGCATTTAGTTACAGAAATTCGTTGAATCCTTAGTA
Source organism: Odontomachus brunneus (assembly GCF_010583005.1). Lineage (NCBI taxonomy): Eukaryota > Metazoa > Arthropoda > Insecta > Hymenoptera > Formicidae > Odontomachus > Odontomachus brunneus. The sequence goes on along the minus strand of NW_022639525.1, from coordinate 1,008,740 downwards.
ACTAATACTAAATATGATAATAATTACCAAATA
>NW_022639525.1:1004193-1008697 GCF_010583005.1 Odontomachus brunneus | reverse complement strand
AGAAGCGGTAGGACAGGCTCTGTGTGTGTAAAAGAAATGGCTTACCTCTTAGCAACGATGAGTAAACAGCTGATTTCGAGGCGGAGTAACAAACGACACGTATAAGTTATTCCGCCTCGAAATCAGCTGTTTACTCATCGTTGCTAAGAGGTAAGCCATTTCTTTTACACACACAGAGCCTGTCCTACCGCTTCTTGTGAGCTCATTGACTTATATATTTTAATTAATTACGGAATAAATATTGAGAAAATTTCAAAATGGTATATAACTTTTATGATTATTTGGACCCGTTCTATCCGTACACGGCGGTTGCTCCATTAGTTACCGGACACCCTGTATATATACACAGGGTGTCCTGAAACTATCGCATGCTATTTCAATGGCAGATTCTTTAGAACATTTCAAAACGAAAACTTTCACACAAAAATGTCGAGGCTATAATAGTTTTCAAACGGGAAGCGATTATATTTCACCAATGACAGGGCTGAGATTTCGTGCGCTCAGGCACGCCGAAATGACAAATGATAAAGGTGCTTCTATGAATGTCACTTTTCTTACGATATTATGATTATTGTATAAATTTACAATAACATTGTCATAATATGTTTTATCGCTTCTCTACGCATTGCATTAATATATTTTTTATGCGAATAATAGTTGTACATCTTAAATATGATTCAAGTAAAAATAACATATTTCAACTTAATCTGTCAAAGTATCGATCAATTACCATGAAGGTGTCCACTATTCTATACGGTGTGTACTTTTATCACTTGTCATTTCGGCGTGCCTGAGCGCACGAAATCTCAACCCTGTTATTGGTGAAATATAATCGTTTCCTATTTGAAAACTATTATAGCCTCGATATTTTCGTGTGGAAGTTTTCGTTTTAAAATATTCTAAAGAATCTGCCATTAAAATAGCATGCGGTACTTCTGGGACACCCTGTATTCGGTAATAAGTAAATTCCACGATAAAAAAATGTTCATCCGAAGCAATCCATTTATCGAGACACTTTTTTATTTCTTCATATGTTTTGAAGTGCTGGTCAGCAAAGCCGTGCTGCGTTGCAGCTATAAAATTCTGTGCGATTGATTGTGTGCGCTAAATATATTAATAATAATAGTAAAGGAGATGCTGGAGAAATTATCAAAAATAAAAAAGTAAGCCAACAGTACATGCTGTTGTATATCAATATGTTCATTCAAGAGACATTTCTCATCTATGTTTATACCTAGACATTTGACCATCTTTTTCCTATTTATATTCTCGTTGCCTTTCCGAATTGTAATTTGGAATTTCTTATATCCTTTTTGTACTGATTGGCTAGCTATTCTAATAGATTGCCTAAACAGTATACATTCGTATTTGTTTATGTTGACTCTGAGTTTCTAAGCATTATAGTAATTAAAGATTTTTTCTAGTGTAGTAATTAAAGTTTTTTTCTAATTTCTTTTGTACCTCGTGCGGTTTATTATCAGTATAATATACGATTAGATCGTCTGCGAAGGTCAGTAACGTGCAGTCAGTCTTATTCGGGCCGTATAGGTGTAATATATCAAATGTGTAGATGTTAAATAAAAGTGGAGAATTTATTGTTCCTTGTTGTAGGTCGTTTAGAAGTTTGTGTTCCTACTCTGATTTCTCTCCGTTACTGACTATCACAAACGACCTATTCGTTATTATATTCCATATTAACTTAATCAGGTGATTCGGGATTTTCTTATCCTTAAGTCTACAAAAAAAGAATTAGCTTCCAGAGCTAAAAAATAGCTGTGGCAGATAAGATGTGTCACTGAAATAGGGACAGCTAATGTCGATACTACCAAAGCTAAATTTATTCGTTGTTAAACTTAGGCGCTACAGCGAGAAATATTAGCTGCTAAAAATAAATGATTGTAGCTGTACGGCAAACTTCTTTAATATATACATACGATAAGAAATTTAGGAATAACTGCCATTTTCTTAGCTACTTGAAATAATGTGCATTTTTAATGTCACCTAATATATTTGTATTTCATAGCGAATGCATTTTAGCTGTCATAGCCAATTTTTAACAGTGACATCTAAACAATTAGCCTTTTGACTAAGTTTGAATCAGCTACCGCGGTTTAGCTGATATTATTAAATCATTTTTTTGCGTGTAAAGAGCAGCCCGTCGAGCCATACAGTATCAAATGCTTTTTTCAGATCTACTAGGTATGCTCCCATGCACTTCTTGTCCTTTAGAGCCCAGTTTACCCATTTGAGACGATTTTATTTATCGCATGCATTGTTGAATGTTGCTTTTTGAATCCATATTGGTAATCGTTGATACTTGCCAATCTGTTTGAGTTACTGCAAAACTTATTTGACACATAACTACGCAATTTTTCTTGCTCTTGTAAGCCAGATAATAATAATAATAGCACAAAAAGACGATAAAAAGCTTTGAAAATGAAAAACAAAAAGAAGGGATAGGTTGTCGCGTTCCATTATTAGTTTTTGAAAATTATCAAAAGAAGAAAAAATTATGCCAACAGTACACGGTGTTCCCAAGCGGTCACCCATCTAAGTACTGACCGTGCCCAACGTTGCTTGACTTCAGTGATCAGACGAGAACTGGTGCTTTCAACGTATTTTTGCATTTCAAATAGTTTATTATGTCGTTACTGTTACAATAATACATCATGAGTCCAATAAACAAAACAACTCCATCCTTATATCTAGTGGTTAGTAGACTGACGGCTCGTTGAGCACTCGCAGCTAATATTTATCCTATTTTGACGAATTTTTAAACTTAACTCGAATTGAGATTCTCCGGGGAGGTTTATGAGTAAACATGAGTGAGACTAGCCAGTGAAAAAACTTAAACGACGTATGATAAAAAAAAACACTGGTTAAATAACTGTTATAACTACGGAAGACTATAAATTATTACTAAAACTAGGGATTAGAATACTGATGAAAAATGAGTTGCTAAAATGAACTATTTACAATGATTCTAATGAACGATGTACAATATAATAAAATATAATATATATTACTATGTTTATTAACTACTATAAGATTTATCTGGTACTTAAGCTTTACTATTTAGTTTTATTTCTTATTTTTATTTTTTAACCACCAGAATTTATCGCTATTCTTCATATAATTATCCTTATAATCTCTTAGAGGTATTGCTGTGTTATATCTTAATCGGTTCAAATTTGCTGCGCATACGATATCAGGTTCATACAATATTTTTTTATTTAATTTATTTCTTGGCATGTGGTATATGGTCGGAATTTTATATTTGTCTTGAATATAGCCATTTTGATCTAATAAAATGAATGCTTCTGGAGGGACGTATCCTGATACTCTTGTTTTATCAATGTAATTGGGATCTGGAAAAGCTATTGGAAATATTAAGCTATTTTGAATCATTGGGAGAGATGCGTAATAATTTCTAGTGAGTTTAATTATAAAATTATCAATTCTTGGTATGTTGGCCGCGTTATATAATTCTGAATTTTTTATATATTTTGTGTAGTTAGATTCCTTTGATCTGTATTTTCCCAAACATAGTCTTAGACATTTTCTTTCAAAAATTCTTAGTTTTTCCATTAACGAAGCACTTATGTTGTACCATATTGCACATGCGTATGTTACAATTGGTCTTATCAGAAGTTGATACGAAATTATTTTAACATTACTGTTTAAATTTTTGTTGTAGAATAGTTTGCCGCATGCTCTCAGTGCGATTCTGGCTTTATTTAATTGAATCTCTAAGTGTTCATTTAAGAGGCATCTCTCATCCATATTTATACCAAGATATTTAACTATATTTTCCTTTGTTATGAGTTCGTTATTTTTTGTGACTATTTGGAACTTTTTGTACTCTTTTTGAACTGTTTGTCTTGCTATTCTCATAGATTGTCTAAATAGTATACACTCACATTTATTTGTGTTAACCTTTAATTTCCAGGCGAAATAATAGTTAAAAACTTTTTCAAGGACTATTTCTAATTTCTTTTGAACTTCGGATGGTTTTTTATTAGCATAGTAAACAATCAGATCGTCCGCAAAAGCCAGCAATGTACAGTCTGTATTATTTGGGCCGTAGAGGTGTAATACATCTGATGTGAAAATATTAAATAATATTGGTGAGTTAATTGTTCCTTGTTGAAGGCCATTTAAAAGTTTGAATTCTTGATCTGATTTTATACCGTTGCTGATTACTGCGAACGATCTATTTGTTATCATATTCCATACTAATTTAATTATATAATCTGGTATTTTTTTATCTTTGAGTTTGAAGATCAGCCCGTCTAGCCACACTGTATCAAAAGCTTTTTCCAGGTCTACGAGGATTGCTCCCACGCACTTTTTATCATTAAAGGCCCAGTTTACATCTGAGACTATTTTATTGATCGCATGAGTTGTTGCATGCTGCTCTTTGAATCCATATTGACTTTCCGGGATGATCTTCCGCTCGATACATTGATTTGTAAGTATGTCATTAATTATTTTTTCATATATT
>NW_022639525.1:1003457-1004183 GCF_010583005.1 Odontomachus brunneus | reverse complement strand
TCAATTACTAGTGCTTCGTGATCGCTATCGAATGTAGTAGAACGCAATTCGCCTTGGATAAGATTGGTTATTTTCATTCTGGTGTCTGCCAATACCAGATCTAGGTAAGTTCCCTTGCTTGGGAATGATGGATATTTTGAGTTATAGAGTCTTATCTTATATTCAATGTCATTCTCTTCGATCCAATTAAACAATGCGGTACCTCTATCATTATTCGTCTTATTTTTCCATGCTATATGTCTTGCGTTAAAATCACCTGCTAAAATAAAGTAGTTGTTAGGTTCATTGAGTTCGAGTTCTTCAAATAGTTTCTTTAATTCAGGTATGAAATGTTTATTCCATCCTCTTATTGCGTATATTGCGACAATATATAATTTTTTATTGTTGTTTAAGTTGACTTGAATTATTGTGTTTTCTATCGTTTTGTTTTGGTCGTTGAGAATGACATTGTTGAACCTGATATCCTTTTGTATCAAAATTGCTGTTCCCCCCGCCCTATTTTGACCTTTTCTATTATTAAATATACAGTTGTAATTTTTGAAAAAGATTCGGTGGCTATCGTTTAATTTTGTTTCAGACAAGAGTACTAGTTCTGGATTATGTTCGTCTAATAGGATTCTTAATTCTTCTCTTTTATAATTGCTGATAAGTGAGTTTATGTTAAGCGAAATTATCTTTAATTTTTTAACTTTTGCGCTATTATGTGTTCCTGCCATTTTTATTCAT
>NW_022639525.1:1003159-1003447 GCF_010583005.1 Odontomachus brunneus | reverse complement strand
GAGTTCTATTTTGTTACCAGTATATGTTTTGTTGCAGCACAACGAAAAATTCACTCATTTGCAATTACATCGTTTCAATATCTATTATTATAAATGGTTGGTTGAACCTACCAAAAATTTTGTAACTGTTACAAAATCGCTTATTTTGCTCAACTACTCAATAAGTTTTATTTACCAAATATATTCTGGAAGCATAAATTTTAGTTCTGTCAAATAAATAATTTATTTTACAGAACTAAATTAATTAATAAGTATTGCCATAGCTTTGGCCCGCTATATTTACGTTTA
>NW_022639525.1:998276-1000393 GCF_010583005.1 Odontomachus brunneus | reverse complement strand
CCTTTTTTTGGTATCGGAATTACTTTCGCTTTTTTCCATTTATTTGGGAAGTAACCTAGATTTAACATATTGTTGAATAATATTGCATATTGATATGTTATTCTTTTAGGAAGATTCTTGAGCGCTAGGTTCGGGATACCGTCATCACCTGCTGATTTTTTATTATTTACTTTTCTAAATTTATCGTGTACTACTTCAGGTGTTGTAAAAATTTTATTCTCAATGTTTTCCTCTGATGGGTTATCGGCTCTGTTTTTATCATTGAAAATGCAGAGCGGGGTTTCCATCTCTGTTTGCGATAAGAACTCTAGCTTCATTTGGTCAACTTTTCCTTTAACGTATTCGTTAAATCTAGAGTTACCTAAGTTATCGTTTTTTGTATTTGATTCTGCAAAATGCGTTGCTATCAGATTTAATTTTTGCTTTTCTTCTGATATTACAAAGTTCCCTGCGCTATCGGTTTTGAGGACTGATTTGTCTATTTTTGCTTTGTTTAGTAATTCCTGATTGTTTTTATTAATTTTAAGTGTAGGTAGTTTTAATGGTTCTTTTTTCCTAAAAATTTTGTTAATTTCGGGGAACATTTTTCTTGAATTTTTTTGACTGATATTCCTAATTCTATTTTCCCAGTATCTACTGACCTCTTTATTGAATTCTATTCTTTTTTGTATTTTAATTTTTTTACTTTCTTCTTTCAGCTTGACTAGGTCAAAACTATTGAATCGCGGGTTTTTTTTTAATCTGTGAATTTTTGTAAGTATTTCTTTGCTTTCTTTTCTAAGTTTCCTGATTTCTTTATTTATGTAAATATCTGTCGAATTTCTTTCTTTTATCTTTGGGACTGCTATATCTATTGCCTGTGTGATTTGTTCCGATAGAGTATCTAAGTATTTGTCAATTTCTGTTAATCTTAGGTTACGATTAGATGGTACATTTTCTACCCAGAATTTGCACAATTCCTTCTGATATGTATTCCAGTTTGCTTTATCAAAATTATAATTGTATTTGCTTATTTTTTCTTCTAAAAAGTATTTGTGATCATCTAAGTTTATTTCAATTACTAGTGCTTCGTGATCGCTATCGAATGTAGTAGAACGCAATTCGCCTTGGATAAGATTGGTTATTTTCATTCTGGTGTCTGCCAATACCAGATCTAGGTAAGTTCCCTTGCTTGGGAATGATGGATATTTTGAGTTATAGAGTCTTATCTTATATTCAATGTCATTCTCTTCGATCCAATTAAACAATGCGGTACCTCTATCATTATTCGTCTTATTTTTCCATGCTATATGTCTTGCGTTAAAATCACCTGCTAAAATAAAGTAGTTGTTAGGTTCATTGAGTTCGAGTTCTTCAAATAGTTTCTTTAATTCAGGTATGAAATGTTTATTCCATCCTCTTATTGCGTATATTGCGACAATATATAATTTTTTATTGTTGTTTAAGTTGACTTGAATTATTGTGTTTTCTATCGTTTTGTTTTGGTCGTTGAGAATGACATTGTTGAACCTGATATCCTTTTGTATCAAAATTGCTGTTCCCCCCGCCCTATTTTGACCTTTTCTATTATTAAATATACAGTTGTAATTTTTGAAAAAGATTCGGTGGCTATCGTTTAATTTTGTTTCAGACAAGAGTACTAGTTCTGGATTATGTTCGTCTAATAGGATTCTTAATTCTTCTCTTTTATAATTGCTGATAAGTGAGTTTATGTTAAGCGAAATTATCTTTAATTTTTTAACTTTTGCGCTATTATGTGTTCCTGCCATTTTTATTCATATAGAATTTGTTCGGAAATTCTGCCTCCAAAAATATAGTGATGCGCTCTATTTTACTTACTATTTCGGGGAGTTGCGCTATTACCTTTTCCAAATTAAGTATCTGATTGATAGTATTATTATATGTGCCACTGAAATTCCCCGTATCATCCGGCCTCTGACCTAGGTTAGTATCTGTTTTGTTTTGAAATTCCCTAAAATTTTGGTAGTTATCTTGCTTGCTGTTAATTTTAAAATTGTTATTTTTAAAATTGTTATTTTCTGATTCTGCTGTTGGATTTAATTTGGATACGTCAGCATATGTGAAATTCTCACTTACTGTTCTATAGTTCTTATTTG
>NW_022639525.1:998116-998266 GCF_010583005.1 Odontomachus brunneus | reverse complement strand
GCTTATTTTGCTCAACTACTCAATAAGTTTTATTTACCAAATATATTCTGGAAGCATAAATTTTAGTTCTGTCAAATAAATAATTTATTTTACAGAACTAAATTAATTAATAAGTATTGCCATAGCTTTGGCCCGCTATATTTACGTTTA
>NW_022639525.1:989825-997687 GCF_010583005.1 Odontomachus brunneus | reverse complement strand
GCTATATTTACGTTTACCATTTAGTAATAGTAACCAAATTTTGATAATATTTACTAAATCTTTCTCTCAGTGTATGCAAAGCGGTAGGACAGGCTCTGTGTGTGTAAAAGAAATGGCTTACCTCTTAGCAACGATGAGTAAACAGCTGATTTCGAGGCGGAATAACTTATACGTGTCGTTTGTTACTCCGCCTCGAAATCAGCTGTTTACTCATCGTTGCTAAGAGGTAAGCCATTTCTTTTACACACACAGAGCCTGTCCTACCGCTTCTTGTGAGCTCATTGACTTATATATTTTAATTAATTACGGAATAAATATTGAGAAAATTTCAAAATGGTATATAACTTTTATGATTATTTGGACCCGTTCTATCCGTACACGGCGGTTGCTCCATTAGTTACCGGACACCCTGTATATATACACAGGGTGTCCTGAAACTATCGCATGCTATTTCAATGGCAGATTCTTTAGAACATTTCAAAACGAAAACTTTCACACAAAAATGTCGAGGCTATAATAGTTTTCAAACGGGAAGCGATTATATTTCACCAATGACAGGGCTGAGATTTCGTGCGCTCAGGCACGCCGAAATGACAAATGATAAAGGTGCTTCTATGAATGTCACTTTTCTTACGATATTATGATTATTGTATAAATTTACAATAACATTGTCATAATATGTTTTATCGCTTCTCTACGCATTGCATTAATATATTTTTTATGCGAATAATAGTTGTACATCTTAAATATGATTCAAGTAAAAATAACATATTTCAACTTAATCTGTCAAAGTATCGATCAATTACCATGAAGGTGTCCACTATTCTATACGGTGTGTACTTTTATCACTTGTCATTTCGGCGTGCCTGAGCGCACGAAATCTCAACCCTGTTATTGGTGAAATATAATCGTTTCCTATTTGAAAACTATTATAGCCTCGATATTTTCGTGTGGAAGTTTTCGTTTTAAAATATTCTAAAGAATCTGCCATTAAAATAGCATGCGGTACTTCTGGGACACCCTGTATTCGGTAATAAGTAAATTCCACGATAAAAAAATGTTCATCCGAAGCAATCCATTTATCGAGACACTTTTTTATTTCTTCATATGTTTTGAAGTGCTGGTCAGCAAAGCCGTGCTGCGTTGCAGCTATAAAATTCTGTGCGATTGATTGTGTGCGCTAAATATATTAATAATAATAGTAAAGGAGATGCTGGAGAAATTATCAAAAATAAAAAAGTAAGCCAACAGTACATGCTGTTGTATATCAATATGTTCATTCAAGAGACATTTCTCATCTATGTTTATACCTAGACATTTGACCATCTTTTTCCTATTTATATTCTCGTTGCCTTTCCGAATTGTAATTTGGAATTTCTTATATCCTTTTTGTACTGATTGGCTAGCTATTCTAATAGATTGCCTAAACAGTATACATTCGTATTTGTTTATGTTGACTCTGAGTTTCTAAGCATTATAGTAATTAAAGATTTTTTCTAGTGTAGTAATTAAAGTTTTTTTCTAATTTCTTTTGTACCTCGTGCGGTTTATTATCAGTATAATATACGATTAGATCGTCTGCGAAGGTCAGTAACGTGCAGTCAGTCTTATTCGGGCCGTATAGGTGTAATATATCAAATGTGTAGATGTTAAATAAAAGTGGAGAATTTATTGTTCCTTGTTGTAGGTCGTTTAGAAGTTTGTGTTCCTACTCTGATTTCTCTCCGTTACTGACTATCACAAACGACCTATTCGTTATTATATTCCATATTAACTTAATCAGGTGATTCGGGATTTTCTTATCCTTAAGTCTACAAAAAAAGAATTAGCTTCCAGAGCTAAAAAATAGCTGTGGCAGATAAGATGTGTCACTGAAATAGGGACAGCTAATGTCGATACTACCAAAGCTAAATTTATTCGTTGTTAAACTTAGGCGCTACAGCGAGAAATATTAGCTGCTAAAAATAAATGATTGTAGCTGTACGGCAAACTTCTTTAATATATACATACGATAAGAAATTTAGGAATAACTGCCATTTTCTTAGCTACTTGAAATAATGTGCATTTTTAATGTCACCTAATATATTTGTATTTCATAGCGAATGCATTTTAGCTGTCATAGCCAATTTTTAACAGTGACATCTAAACAATTAGCCTTTTGACTAAGTTTGAATCAGCTACCGCGGTTTAGCTGATATTATTAAATCATTTTTTTGCGTGTAAAGAGCAGCCCGTCGAGCCATACAGTATCAAATGCTTTTTTCAGATCTACTAGGTATGCTCCCATGCACTTCTTGTCCTTTAGAGCCCAGTTTACCCATTTGAGACGATTTTATTTATCGCATGCATTGTTGAATGTTGCTTTTTGAATCCATATTGGTAATCGTTGATACTTGCCAATCTGTTTGAGTTACTGCAAAACTTATTTGACACATAACTACGCAATTTTTCTTGCTCTTGTAAGCCAGATAATAATAATAATAGCACAAAAAGACGATAAAAAGCTTTGAAAATGAAAAACAAAAAGAAGGGATAGGTTGTCGCGTTCCATTATTAGTTTTTGAAAATTATCAAAAGAAGAAAAAATTATGCCAACAGTACACGGTGTTCCCAAGCGGTCACCCATCTAAGTACTGACCGTGCCCAACGTTGCTTGACTTCAGTGATCAGACGAGAACTGGTGCTTTCAACGTATTTTTGCATTTCAAATAGTTTATTATGTCGTTACTGTTACAATAATACATCATGAGTCCAATAAACAAAACAACTCCATCCTTATATCTAGTGGTTAGTAGACTGACGGCTCGTTGAGCACTCGCAGCTAATATTTATCCTATTTTGACGAATTTTTAAACTTAACTCGAATTGAGATTCTCCGGGGAGGTTTATGAGTAAACATGAGTGAGACTAGCCAGTGAAAAAACTTAAACGACGTATGATAAAAAAAAACACTGGTTAAATAACTGTTATAACTACGGAAGACTATAAATTATTACTAAAACTAGGGATTAGAATACTGATGAAAAATGAGTTGCTAAAATGAACTATTTACAATGATTCTAATGAACGATGTACAATATAATAAAATATAATATATATTACTATGTTTATTAACTACTATAAGATTTATCTGGTACTTAAGCTTTACTATTTAGTTTTATTTCTTATTTTTATTTTTTAACCACCAGAATTTATCGCTATTCTTCATATAATTATCCTTATAATCTCTTAGAGGTATTGCTGTGTTATATCTTAATCGGTTCAAATTTGCTGCGCATACGATATCAGGTTCATACAATATTTTTTTATTTAATTTATTTCTTGGCATGTGGTATATGGTCGGAATTTTATATTTGTCTTGAATATAGCCATTTTGATCTAATAAAATGAATGCTTCTGGAGGGACGTATCCTGATACTCTTGTTTTATCAATGTAATTGGGATCTGGAAAAGCTATTGGAAATATTAAGCTATTTTGAATCATTGGGAGAGATGCGTAATAATTTCTAGTGAGTTTAATTATAAAATTATCAATTCTTGGTATGTTGGCCGCGTTATATAATTCTGAATTTTTTATATATTTTGTGTAGTTAGATTCCTTTGATCTGTATTTTCCCAAACATAGTCTTAGACATTTTCTTTCAAAAATTCTTAGTTTTTCCATTAACGAAGCACTTATGTTGTACCATATTGCACATGCGTATGTTACAATTGGTCTTATCAGAAGTTGATACGAAATTATTTTAACATTACTGTTTAAATTTTTGTTGTAGAATAGTTTGCCGCATGCTCTCAGTGCGATTCTGGCTTTATTTAATTGAATCTCTAAGTGTTCATTTAAGAGGCATCTCTCATCCATATTTATACCAAGATATTTAACTATATTTTCCTTTGTTATGAGTTCGTTATTTTTTGTGACTATTTGGAACTTTTTGTACTCTTTTTGAACTGTTTGTCTTGCTATTCTCATAGATTGTCTAAATAGTATACACTCACATTTATTTGTGTTAACCTTTAATTTCCAGGCGAAATAATAGTTAAAAACTTTTTCAAGGACTATTTCTAATTTCTTTTGAACTTCGGATGGTTTTTTATTAGCATAGTAAACAATCAGATCGTCCGCAAAAGCCAGCAATGTACAGTCTGTATTATTTGGGCCGTAGAGGTGTAATACATCTGATGTGAAAATATTAAATAATATTGGTGAGTTAATTGTTCCTTGTTGAAGGCCATTTAAAAGTTTGAATTCTTGATCTGATTTTATACCGTTGCTGATTACTGCGAACGATCTATTTGTTATCATATTCCATACTAATTTAATTATATAATCTGGTATTTTTTTATCTTTGAGTTTGAAGATCAGCCCGTCTAGCCACACTGTATCAAAAGCTTTTTCCAGGTCTACGAGGATTGCTCCCACGCACTTTTTATCATTAAAGGCCCAGTTTACATCTGAGACTATTTTATTGATCGCATGAGTTGTTGCATGCTGCTCTTTGAATCCATATTGACTTTCCGGGATGATCTTCCGCTCGATACATTGATTTGTAAGTATGTCATTAATTATTTTTTCATATATTTTACCTATGTTTGATAACAAACTGATTGGTCTGTAATTAGTTGGGTTTGTGTGGTCTTTACCTTTTTTTGGTATCGGAATTACTTTCGCTTTTTTCCATTTATTTGGGAAGTAACCTAGATTTAACATATTGTTGAATAATATTGCATATTGATATGTTATTCTTTTAGGAAGATTCTTGAGCGCTAGGTTCGGGATACCGTCATCACCTGCTGATTTTTTATTATTTACTTTTCTAAATTTATCGTGTACTACTTCAGGTGTTGTAAAAATTTTATTCTCAATGTTTTCCTCTGATGGGTTATCGGCTCTGTTTTTATCATTGAAAATGCAGAGCGGGGTTTCCATCTCTGTTTGCGATAAGAACTCTAGCTTCATTTGGTCAACTTTTCCTTTAACGTATTCGTTAAATCTAGAGTTACCTAAGTTATCGTTTTTTGTATTTGATTCTGCAAAATGCGTTGCTATCAGATTTAATTTTTGCTTTTCTTCTGATATTACAAAGTTCCCTGCGCTATCGGTTTTGAGGACTGATTTGTCTATTTTTGCTTTGTTTAGTAATTCCTGATTGTTTTTATTAATTTTAAGTGTAGGTAGTTTTAATGGTTCTTTTTTCCTAAAAATTTTGTTAATTTCGGGGAACATTTTTCTTGAATTTTTTTGACTGATATTCCTAATTCTATTTTCCCAGTATCTACTGACCTCTTTATTGAATTCTATTCTTTTTTGTATTTTAATTTTTTTACTTTCTTCTTTCAGCTTGACTAGGTCAAAACTATTGAATCGCGGGTTTTTTTTTAATCTGTGAATTTTTGTAAGTATTTCTTTGCTTTCTTTTCTAAGTTTCCTGATTTCTTTATTTATGTAAATATCTGTCGAATTTCTTTCTTTTATCTTTGGGACTGCTATATCTATTGCCTGTGTGATTTGTTCCGATAGAGTATCTAAGTATTTGTCAATTTCTGTTAATCTTAGGTTACGATTAGATGGTACATTTTCTACCCAGAATTTGCACAATTCCTTCTGATATGTATTCCAGTTTGCTTTATCAAAATTATAATTGTATTTGCTTATTTTTTCTTCTAAAAAGTATTTGTGATCATCTAAGTTTATTTCAATTACTAGTGCTTCGTGATCGCTATCGAATGTAGTAGAACGCAATTCGCCTTGGATAAGATTGGTTATTTTCATTCTGGTGTCTGCCAATACCAGATCTAGGTAAGTTCCCTTGCTTGGGAATGATGGATATTTTGAGTTATAGAGTCTTATCTTATATTCAATGTCATTCTCTTCGATCCAATTAAACAATGCGGTACCTCTATCATTATTCGTCTTATTTTTCCATGCTATATGTCTTGCGTTAAAATCACCTGCTAAAATAAAGTAGTTGTTAGGTTCATTGAGTTCGAGTTCTTCAAATAGTTTCTTTAATTCAGGTATGAAATGTTTATTCCATCCTCTTATTGCGTATATTGCGACAATATATAATTTTTTATTGTTGTTTAAGTTGACTTGAATTATTGTGTTTTCTATCGTTTTGTTTTGGTCGTTGAGAATGACATTGTTGAACCTGATATCCTTTTGTATCAAAATTGCTGTTCCCCCCGCCCTATTTTGACCTTTTCTATTATTAAATATACAGTTGTAATTTTTGAAAAAGATTCGGTGGCTATCGTTTAATTTTGTTTCAGACAAGAGTACTAGTTCTGGATTATGTTCGTCTAATAGGATTCTTAATTCTTCTCTTTTATAATTGCTGATAAGTGAGTTTATGTTAAGCGAAATTATCTTTAATTTTTTAACTTTTGCGCTATTATGTGTTCCTGCCATTTTTATTCATATAGAATTTGTTCGGAAATTCTGCCTCCAAAAATATAGTGATGCGCTCTATTTTACTTACTATTTCGGGGAGTTGCGCTATTACCTTTTCCAAATTAAGTATCTGATTGATAGTATTATTATATGTGCCACTGAAATTCCCCGTATCATCCGGCCTCTGACCTAGGTTAGTATCTGTTTTGTTTTGAAATTCCCTAAAATTTTGGTAGTTATCTTGCTTGCTGTTAATTTTAAAATTGTTATTTTTAAAATTGTTATTTTCTGATTCTGCTGTTGGATTTAATTTGGATACGTCAGCATATGTGAAATTCTCACTTACTGTTCTATAGTTCTTATTTGTATTTGGTAGGTTTTTTGTTGTCCCGTTAATGTTTTTATTTTTGATAATGTTACTAATTTCTTTAATTTTGGGACATCCTCGGTATGACGCCGGGTGTCCAAAGGAATTACAGTTCGCACAAAAGATTTTATCTCTATCCACATCTGCAATTGCACAATTCCCCGGTTCGTGTTTAATGTTACATTTTACGCATCTATATGGTAGATTACAGTTAATTGCTGCATGTCCTAACCTTTGGCAACGTTTACATTGGATTATCTCCTTCTTCTTTAATTTTTCCCAGGTGACTACATGGTGGGCTATTATCCTGATTCCTGTTAGGCTTCTCGGGTTACTCTCAGCTGTCAACTGCACCATGAATATAGGCAGCACCTGGTTTCTTTTTTCTGCTGCTCTCGTTGTGAATCTGCAAACCTTTATGATTGATATATCCTTTATTTCTTGACTGTTTAGTTCTTCGAGTATTTCTTCTTCGTTGTAAGAGGGGCTAATTCCTTTGAGAAGCCATGATTGTATTTTCTCATCTTTTCTTGTGTACGAATAAAAATTTTTATTCCTTTCTTGTAAAATTTTTATTATTTTCTTGTGTTGTGTCGTTGTATTTACCTTCAATGTTATCTTTTTTTCTCCTAGTCTTTTGATACTGAAGTTTGTTTCATTGATTTCTTCCTTTAGGAGTTTTGTTAGCATCTTGGGATCTTGATCAAAGATATTAATTGGGGGTGGTTGAAGCTTTTTGTTGTTTACACTCTGTTTTTGTTTTCTGTAGTCTTGACTCACGGTTGCATTATTCTCACTTTCCTTGTATTGTTCTTGTTCTGCTATCTCGATCCAGTCCTTAGGCTTTTCTTCGTTGGTCCTGTAGCTCTTTTCTATTTCACTGACTCTTGAGTCCTCCGTTTCCATTTCCTCATTGTCTCCTACTTCCTGTAGTGTGTTAAATCTATTGTGGTCTTGAGAAAGTGTTATATTGCTAATCTGTGTTTGTTTCCTAAAACTATCCATATCGTTGATTGCTGTTCTTAATTGTTTGATAAGTTCTTCAAGTTCAGTTATTTTTTTCTTCTGCTCTTGGTTTTCTTCTCTTAATACTTTGATTGAGGA
>NW_022639525.1:986685-989815 GCF_010583005.1 Odontomachus brunneus | reverse complement strand
CATAAAAGTTATATACCATTTTGAAATTTTCTCAATATTTATTCCGTAATTAATTAAAATATATAAGTCAATGAGCTCACAAGAAGCGGTAGGACAGGCTCTGTGTGTGTAAAAGAAATGGCTTACCTCTTAGCAACGATGAGTAAACAGCTGATTTCGAGGCGGAGTAACAAACGACACGTATAAGTTATTCCGCCTCGAAATCAGCTGTTTACTCATCGTTGCTAAGAGGTAAGCCATTTCTTTTACACACACAGAGCCTGTCCTACCGCTTCTTGTGAGCTCATTGACTTATATATTTTAATTAATTACGGAATAAATATTGAGAAAATTTCAAAATGGTATATAACTTTTATGATTATTTGGACCCGTTCTATCCGTACACGGCGGTTGCTCCATTAGTTACCGGACACCCTGTATATATACACAGGGTGTCCTGAAACTATCGCATGCTATTTCAATGGCAGATTCTTTAGAACATTTCAAAACGAAAACTTTCACACAAAAATGTCGAGGCTATAATAGTTTTCAAACGGGAAGCGATTATATTTCACCAATGACAGGGCTGAGATTTCGTGCGCTCAGGCACGCCGAAATGACAAATGATAAAGGTGCTTCTATGAATGTCACTTTTCTTACGATATTATGATTATTGTATAAATTTACAATAACATTGTCATAATATGTTTTATCGCTTCTCTACGCATTGCATTAATATATTTTTTATGCGAATAATAGTTGTACATCTTAAATATGATTCAAGTAAAAATAACATATTTCAACTTAATCTGTCAAAGTATCGATCAATTACCATGAAGGTGTCCACTATTCTATACGGTGTGTACTTTTATCACTTGTCATTTCGGCGTGCCTGAGCGCACGAAATCTCAACCCTGTTATTGGTGAAATATAATCGTTTCCTATTTGAAAACTATTATAGCCTCGATATTTTCGTGTGGAAGTTTTCGTTTTAAAATATTCTAAAGAATCTGCCATTAAAATAGCATGCGGTACTTCTGGGACACCCTGTATTCGGTAATAAGTAAATTCCACGATAAAAAAATGTTCATCCGAAGCAATCCATTTATCGAGACACTTTTTTATTTCTTCATATGTTTTGAAGTGCTGGTCAGCAAAGCCGTGCTGCGTTGCAGCTATAAAATTCTGTGCGATTGATTGTGTGCGCTAAATATATTAATAATAATAGTAAAGGAGATGCTGGAGAAATTATCAAAAATAAAAAAGTAAGCCAACAGTACATGCTGTTGTATATCAATATGTTCATTCAAGAGACATTTCTCATCTATGTTTATACCTAGACATTTGACCATCTTTTTCCTATTTATATTCTCGTTGCCTTTCCGAATTGTAATTTGGAATTTCTTATATCCTTTTTGTACTGATTGGCTAGCTATTCTAATAGATTGCCTAAACAGTATACATTCGTATTTGTTTATGTTGACTCTGAGTTTCTAAGCATTATAGTAATTAAAGATTTTTTCTAGTGTAGTAATTAAAGTTTTTTTCTAATTTCTTTTGTACCTCGTGCGGTTTATTATCAGTATAATATACGATTAGATCGTCTGCGAAGGTCAGTAACGTGCAGTCAGTCTTATTCGGGCCGTATAGGTGTAATATATCAAATGTGTAGATGTTAAATAAAAGTGGAGAATTTATTGTTCCTTGTTGTAGGTCGTTTAGAAGTTTGTGTTCCTACTCTGATTTCTCTCCGTTACTGACTATCACAAACGACCTATTCGTTATTATATTCCATATTAACTTAATCAGGTGATTCGGGATTTTCTTATCCTTAAGTCTACAAAAAAAGAATTAGCTTCCAGAGCTAAAAAATAGCTGTGGCAGATAAGATGTGTCACTGAAATAGGGACAGCTAATGTCGATACTACCAAAGCTAAATTTATTCGTTGTTAAACTTAGGCGCTACAGCGAGAAATATTAGCTGCTAAAAATAAATGATTGTAGCTGTACGGCAAACTTCTTTAATATATACATACGATAAGAAATTTAGGAATAACTGCCATTTTCTTAGCTACTTGAAATAATGTGCATTTTTAATGTCACCTAATATATTTGTATTTCATAGCGAATGCATTTTAGCTGTCATAGCCAATTTTTAACAGTGACATCTAAACAATTAGCCTTTTGACTAAGTTTGAATCAGCTACCGCGGTTTAGCTGATATTATTAAATCATTTTTTTGCGTGTAAAGAGCAGCCCGTCGAGCCATACAGTATCAAATGCTTTTTTCAGATCTACTAGGTATGCTCCCATGCACTTCTTGTCCTTTAGAGCCCAGTTTACCCATTTGAGACGATTTTATTTATCGCATGCATTGTTGAATGTTGCTTTTTGAATCCATATTGGTAATCGTTGATACTTGCCAATCTGTTTGAGTTACTGCAAAACTTATTTGACACATAACTACGCAATTTTTCTTGCTCTTGTAAGCCAGATAATAATAATAATAGCACAAAAAGACGATAAAAAGCTTTGAAAATGAAAAACAAAAAGAAGGGATAGGTTGTCGCGTTCCATTATTAGTTTTTGAAAATTATCAAAAGAAGAAAAAATTATGCCAACAGTACACGGTGTTCCCAAGCGGTCACCCATCTAAGTACTGACCGTGCCCAACGTTGCTTGACTTCAGTGATCAGACGAGAACTGGTGCTTTCAACGTATTTTTGCATTTCAAATAGTTTATTATGTCGTTACTGTTACAATAATACATCATGAGTCCAATAAACAAAACAACTCCATCCTTATATCTAGTGGTTAGTAGACTGACGGCTCGTTGAGCACTCGCAGCTAATATTTATCCTATTTTGACGAATTTTTAAACTTAACTCGAATTGAGATTCTCCGGGGAGGTTTATGAGTAAACATGAGTGAGACTAGCCAGTGAAAAAACTTAAACGACGTATGATAAAAAAAAACACTGGTTAAATAACTGTTATAACTACGGAAGACTATAAATTATTACTAAAACTAGGGATTAGAATACTGATGAAAAATGAGTTGCTAAAATGAACTATTTACAATGATTCTAATGAACGATGTACAATATAATAAAATATAATATATATTACTATGTTTATTAACTACTATAAGA
>NW_022639525.1:981077-982333 GCF_010583005.1 Odontomachus brunneus | reverse complement strand
AGGAGTTTTGTTAGCATCTTGGGATCTTGATCAAAGATATTAATTGGGGGTGGTTGAAGCTTTTTGTTGTTTACACTCTGTTTTTGTTTTCTGTAGTCTTGACTCACGGTTGCATTATTCTCACTTTCCTTGTATTGTTCTTGTTCTGCTATCTCGATCCAGTCCTTAGGCTTTTCTTCGTTGGTCCTGTAGCTCTTTTCTATTTCACTGACTCTTGAGTCCTCCGTTTCCATTTCCTCATTGTCTCCTACTTCCTGTAGTGTGTTAAATCTATTGTGGTCTTGAGAAAGTGTTATATTGCTAATCTGTGTTTGTTTCCTAAAACTATCCATATCGTTGATTGCTGTTCTTAATTGTTTGATAAGTTCTTCAAGTTCAGTTATTTTTTTCTTCTGCTCTTGGTTTTCTTCTCTTAATACTTTGATTGAGGATATATCCTGCGTTGGGTTTATGTTTTCCTTGTTTTGTTCCGTCCTTTCTGACTTCTTCTTCTTATTTTTGATATTGTCTTTGGTCATTTTGGGTCTAGGTACGCTTAGGTTTCTTTTCACCGTTTTATTTATTAGTCTTTTTAGCGGTTTATCGTCCTGGTTGCCCAGAGCTTTCCTTATCTCCCACTCTGACCACAATAATTGTGTCTCTTTTTTATTTAATTCAGGCTCACTTCTGTTTGGTTTCGAGGTTATGTTCTCGTTATCGTCTTGTATTATTTTTGCTGAACTCGCAGCATGACTTATAGCGTTCTCATTGCGAGTCAGGATTGTATCCTTATTTTCCTCCACGGTGGATCTGTTGGTGTCTAAACGTTTTATTTATTATGTTTTTGTCCTGCTGACACTGGTAGGGTTACGTGTGCCTAGTGTACTCTGGTGCTTTCAACGTGGTATGACCGTTGACACTTGCACGTTTTTTTGATTCACAGAAAATCTGTTGGACACACATCACATAGTTATAATATTTTTATTACTCATGTAAGGTAGATAATAATGAAATGGTTGTAAAATATGAACAAGATTTTTTAAAAAAGAAAAAAGTAAAAGTGATGACGAGTTGACGCTTCTTACTATTATTTTTTAACTATCTAAATAATTATTTGAACAATAAGCAGCTGTGAAATTTTAACTGGCTGCATACGCTAAATAAATTTATAACAATATTAAAGAATGTTTAAAAAATTATTAAAAAAAGAAAAAAAAATAACGCCAACAGTACGCGGTGTTCCCAAGCGGTCACCATCTAAGTACTATCCGCGCTCA
>NW_022639525.1:980773-981067 GCF_010583005.1 Odontomachus brunneus | reverse complement strand
TCCTACCGCTTCTTGTGAGCTCATTGACTTATATATTTTAATTAATTACGGAATAAATATTGAGAAAATTTCAAAATGGTATATAACTTTTATGATTATTTGGACCCGTTCTATCCGTACACGGCGGTTGCTCCATTAGTTACCGGACACCCTGTATATATACACAGGGTGTCCTGAAACTATCGCATGCTATTTCAATGGCAGATTCTTTAGAACATTTCAAAACGAAAACTTTCACACAAAAATGTCGAGGCTATAATAGTTTTCAAACGGGAAGCGATTATATTTCACCAA
>NW_022639525.1:980572-980755 GCF_010583005.1 Odontomachus brunneus | reverse complement strand
CTATTTTAATAGCAGATTCTTTAGAACATTTCAAAACGAAAACTTTCACACAAAAATGTCGAGGCTATAATAGTTTTCAAACGGGAAGCGATTATATTTCACCAATGACAGGGCTGAGATTTCGTGCGCTCAGGCACGCCGAAATGACAAATGATAAAGGTGCTTCTATGAATGTCACTTTTC
>NW_022639525.1:979645-980562 GCF_010583005.1 Odontomachus brunneus | reverse complement strand
ATCAGAAGTTGATACGAAATTATTTTAACATTACTGTTTAAATTTTTGTTGTAGAATAGTTTGCCGCATGCTCTCAGTGCGATTCTGGCTTTATTTAATTGAATCTCTAAGTGTTCATTTAAGAGGCATCTCTCATCCATATTTATACCAAGATATTTAACTATATTTTCCTTTGTTATGAGTTCGTTATTTTTTGTGACTATTTGGAACTTTTTGTACTCTTTTTGAACTGTTTGTCTTGCTATTCTCATAGATTGTCTAAATAGTATACACTCACATTTATTTGTGTTAACCTTTAATTTCCAGGCGAAATAATAGTTAAAAACTTTTTCAAGGACTATTTCTAATTTCTTTTGAACTTCGGATGGTTTTTTATTAGCATAGTAAACAATCAGATCGTCCGCAAAAGCCAGCAATGTACAGTCTGTATTATTTGGGCCGTAGAGGTGTAATACATCTGATGTGAAAATATTAAATAATATTGGTGAGTTAATTGTTCCTTGTTGAAGGCCATTTAAAAGTTTGAATTCTTGATCTGATTTTATACCGTTGCTGATTACTGCGAACGATCTATTTGTTATCATATTCCATACTAATTTAATTATATAATCTGGTATTTTTTTATCTTTGAGTTTGAAGATCAGCCCGTCTAGCCACACTGTATCAAAAGCTTTTTCCAGGTCTACGAGGATTGCTCCCACGCACTTTTTATCATTAAAGGCCCAGTTTACATCTGAGACTATTTTATTGATCGCATGAGTTGTTGCATGCTGCTCTTTGAATCCATATTGACTTTCCGGGATGATCTTCCGCTCGATACATTGATTTGTAAGTATGTCATTAATTATTTTTTCATATATTTTACCTATGTTTGATAACAAACTGATTGGTCTGTAATTAGTTGGGTTTGGTCTTTG
>NW_022639525.1:977323-979635 GCF_010583005.1 Odontomachus brunneus | reverse complement strand
TTTACCTATGTTTGATAACAAACTGATTGGTCTGTAATTAGTTGGGTTTGTGTGGTCTTTACCTTTTTTTGGTATCGGAATTACTTTCGCTTTTTTCCATTTATTTGGGAAGTAACCTAGATTTAACATATTGTTGAATAATATTGCATATTGATATGTTATTCTTTTAGGAAGATTCTTGAGCGCTAGGTTCGGGATACCGTCATCACCTGCTGATTTTTTATTATTTACTTTTCTAAATTTATCGTGTACTACTTCAGGTGTTGTAAAAATTTTATTCTCAATGTTTTCCTCTGATGGGTTATCGGCTCTGTTTTTATCATTGAAAATGCAGAGCGGGGTTTCCATCTCTGTTTGCGATAAGAACTCTAGCTTCATTTGGTCAACTTTTCCTTTAACGTATTCGTTAAATCTAGAGTTACCTAAGTTATCGTTTTTTGTATTTGATTCTGCAAAATGCGTTGCTATCAGATTTAATTTTTGCTTTTCTTCTGATATTACAAAGTTCCCTGCGCTATCGGTTTTGAGGACTGATTTGTCTATTTTTGCTTTGTTTAGTAATTCCTGATTGTTTTTATTAATTTTAAGTGTAGGTAGTTTTAATGGTTCTTTTTTCCTAAAAATTTTGTTAATTTCGGGGAACATTTTTCTTGAATTTTTTTGACTGATATTCCTAATTCTATTTTCCCAGTATCTACTGACCTCTTTATTGAATTCTATTCTTTTTTGTATTTTAATTTTTTTACTTTCTTCTTTCAGCTTGACTAGGTCAAAACTATTGAATCGCGGGTTTTTTTTTAATCTGTGAATTTTTGTAAGTATTTCTTTGCTTTCTTTTCTAAGTTTCCTGATTTCTTTATTTATGTAAATATCTGTCGAATTTCTTTCTTTTATCTTTGGGACTGCTATATCTATTGCCTGTGTGATTTGTTCCGATAGAGTATCTAAGTATTTGTCAATTTCTGTTAATCTTAGGTTACGATTAGATGGTACATTTTCTACCCAGAATTTGCACAATTCCTTCTGATATGTATTCCAGTTTGCTTTATCAAAATTATAATTGTATTTGCTTATTTTTTCTTCTAAAAAGTATTTGTGATCATCTAAGTTTATTTCAATTACTAGTGCTTCGTGATCGCTATCGAATGTAGTAGAACGCAATTCGCCTTGGATAAGATTGGTTATTTTCATTCTGGTGTCTGCCAATACCAGATCTAGGTAAGTTCCCTTGCTTGGGAATGATGGATATTTTGAGTTATAGAGTCTTATCTTATATTCAATGTCATTCTCTTCGATCCAATTAAACAATGCGGTACCTCTATCATTATTCGTCTTATTTTTCCATGCTATATGTCTTGCGTTAAAATCACCTGCTAAAATAAAGTAGTTGTTAGGTTCATTGAGTTCGAGTTCTTCAAATAGTTTCTTTAATTCAGGTATGAAATGTTTATTCCATCCTCTTATTGCGTATATTGCGACAATATATAATTTTTTATTGTTGTTTAAGTTGACTTGAATTATTGTGTTTTCTATCGTTTTGTTTTGGTCGTTGAGAATGACATTGTTGAACCTGATATCCTTTTGTATCAAAATTGCTGTTCCCCCCGCCCTATTTTGACCTTTTCTATTATTAAATATACAGTTGTAATTTTTGAAAAAGATTCGGTGGCTATCGTTTAATTTTGTTTCAGACAAGAGTACTAGTTCTGGATTATGTTCGTCTAATAGGATTCTTAATTCTTCTCTTTTATAATTGCTGATAAGTGAGTTTATGTTAAGCGAAATTATCTTTAATTTTTTAACTTTTGCGCTATTATGTGTTCCTGCCATTTTTATTCATATAGAATTTGTTCGGAAATTCTGCCTCCAAAAATATAGTGATGCGCTCTATTTTACTTACTATTTCGGGGAGTTGCGCTATTACCTTTTCCAAATTAAGTATCTGATTGATAGTATTATTATATGTGTCACTGAAATTCCCCGTATCATCCGGCCTCTGACCTAGGTTAGTATCTGTTTTGTTTTGAAATTCCCTAAAATTTTGGTAGTTATCTTGCTTGCTGTTAATTTTAAAATTGTTATTTTTAAAATTGTTATTTTCTGATTCTGCTGTTGGATTTAATTTGGATACGTCAGCATATGTGAAATTCTCACTTACTGTTCTATAGTTCTTATTTGTATTTGGTAGGTTTTTTGTTGTCCCGTTAATGTTTTTATTTTTGATAATGTTACTAATTTCTTTAATTTTGGGACATCCTCGGTATGACGCCGGGTGTCCAAAGGAATTACAGTTCGCACAAAAGATTTTATCT
>NW_022639525.1:970331-973128 GCF_010583005.1 Odontomachus brunneus | reverse complement strand
AGGAGTTTTGTTAGCATCTTGGGATCTTGATCAAAGATATTAATTGGGGGTGGTTGAAGCTTTTTGTTGTTTACACTCTGTTTTTGTTTTCTGTAGTCTTGACTCACGGTTGCATTATTCTCACTTTCCTTGTATTGTTCTTGTTCTGCTATCTCGATCCAGTCCTTAGGCTTTTCTTCGTTGGTCCTGTAGCTCTTTTCTATTTCACTGACTCTTGAGTCCTCCGTTTCCATTTCCTCATTGTCTCCTACTTCCTGTAGTGTGTTAAATCTATTGTGGTCTTGAGAAAGTGTTATATTGCTAATCTGTGTTTGTTTCCTAAAACTATCCATATCGTTGATTGCTGTTCTTAATTGTTTGATAAGTTCTTCAAGTTCAGTTATTTTTTTCTTCTGCTCTTGGTTTTCTTCTCTTAATACTTTGATTGAGGATATATCCTGCGTTGGGTTTATGTTTTCCTTGTTTTGTTCCGTCCTTTCTGACTTCTTCTTCTTATTTTTGATATTGTCTTTGGTCATTTTGGGTCTAGGTACGCTTAGGTTTCTTTTCACCGTTTTATTTATTAGTCTTTTTAGCGGTTTATCGTCCTGGTTGCCCAGAGCTTTCCTTATCTCCCACTCTGACCACAATAATTGTGTCTCTTTTTTATTTAATTCAGGCTCACTTCTGTTTGGTTTCGAGGTTATGTTCTCGTTATCGTCTTGTATTATTTTTGCTGAACTCGCAGCATGACTTATAGCGTTCTCATTGCGAGTCAGGATTGTATCCTTATTTTCCTCCACGGTGGATCTGTTGGTGTCTAAACGTTTTATTTATTATGTTTTTGTCCTGCTGACACTGGTAGGGTTACGTGTGCCTAGTGTACTCTGGTGCTTTCAACGTGGTATGACCGTTGACACTTGCACGTTTTTTTGATTCACAGAAAATCTGTTGGACACACATCACATAGTTATAATATTTTTATTACTCATGTAAGGTAGATAATAATGAAATGGTTGTAAAATATGAACAAGATTTTTTAAAAAAGAAAAAAGTAAAAGTGATGACGAGTTGACGCTTCTTACTATTATTTTTTAACTATCTAAATAATTATTTGAACAATAAGCAGCTGTGAAATTTTAACTGGCTGCATACGCTAAATAAATTTATAACAATATTAAAGAATGTTTAAAAAATTATTAAAAAAAGAAAAAAAAATAACGCCAACAGTACGCGGTGTTCCCAAGCGGTCACCATCTAAGTACTATCCGCGCTCAACGTTGCTTAACTTCAGTGACTAAGTGAGAACTGTTTTTTTTTTTTTTTGAACGTTTATTTAGGACCAAAATGTACAATTAAGAGTATACAATAAGCTTAATAAACAAAATTTTTCAATAATAAAGGTTTAAATAGAACTGAACAGGTTCATACAAGACATCTCATACGGTCTATATACAGTTTATAATAAGAAAAAAGAAGCGGTAATTAATATGCTGTAAAATAGCTAAGTAACATTTAAGCAAATGTATTGCCAGAAAAAGATCCAAGAAAAATTGGTTATGCTATCATTATATAGGATTTTATATATTATAAGTTAAAAATAAAAAACAGTATAATAGAAATAACTAGTCATAAAATATAAAACATTAGTCATAAAATATAAAATATAAAATAAATAAATACATTATAAAACAAATTATAAATAAATTAAACAAATAAGGATTTAATTCAGCCACCAATATTTATCTTTATTTTCTCTGTGTTTATCAATAATATCTCTATTAGGAATAGACATGCTGTATTTCCATCTATATTCAGTATCACTGTTTTCAGGGTTAGGAGCATAGATTAACTTCTTATTATTGTTATGACGGGCAATATGATAAATAATAGGTATATTATTACTGTTTTGAATATAGCCCATAGCGTCAAGAAATAAAAAGGCTTCGGGAGGGACGAACCTTGTAGTTATATATTTTTCAAAATATTCATTGTTAGGGTATAACGCGCCAAATATTAAATTATTTTGTTTTATATCAGCTACATTAGCGTAGTGATCTCTTTAATCAGTTTTATTATAAAAATGTCGATTCTAGGAATATCGGCCAAATGTCTTTTATGTAAAAATTTTTGTACGTTCGTTTCGTGTCTCTGTTTGCTTGTAAGAGCCTTGATCTAAACAGTATTGCCTCACACTTGTTAGTATTTATTTTTAATTTCCAGGAATGATAAAAAAATTGAATACGATTAAATATATCTTGAAGTTTCTCCTGAATTTTAGAAGGCCATTTATCTGCATGATAGATTATAAGATCATCAGCAAATGCTATTGATTTTATAGAATAAGTGGAATTAGGATTAAAGGTTTTTAAAACATCCGATGTATATATATTGAATAATATCGGAGAATTGACAGTACCTTGTTGTAATCCATTTTCAATTTTAAATCCGTTTTTTGAATTTTCGATGCCACATGATGTTATAAATGATCTGTTTAATATCATGCTCCAAATGAGCTTGATTAAATGGTTAGGGAAACCATTTTCAATCAGTTTAAAAATGAGATCGTCAATCCAAACTGTATCGAAAGCTTTCTCAAGATCAATTAGACGCGCACTTATGCACTGTTTATTATTCAGAGCCCAGTTAATGTCTGATGTGAGTTTATTAACAGCATTGTAGAATGCCTGTATCGGAAACCAAATTGGTTTTCGGGTATTATATCATTATTATTGCAGAAACTTGTTATCGCGTCATTAATTAGAGTTTCGTATACCTTACTAATATCCATACAGCACAGATCTTGCAACAACATTAC
>NW_022639525.1:960304-970321 GCF_010583005.1 Odontomachus brunneus | reverse complement strand
CCTTTTTTTGGTATCGGAATTACTTTCGCTTTTTTCCATTTATTTGGGAAGTAACCTAGATTTAACATATTGTTGAATAATATTGCATATTGATATGTTATTCTTTTAGGAAGATTCTTGAGCGCTAGGTTCGGGATACCGTCATCACCTGCTGATTTTTTATTATTTACTTTTCTAAATTTATCGTGTACTACTTCAGGTGTTGTAAAAATTTTATTCTCAATGTTTTCCTCTGATGGGTTATCGGCTCTGTTTTTATCATTGAAAATGCAGAGCGGGGTTTCCATCTCTGTTTGCGATAAGAACTCTAGCTTCATTTGGTCAACTTTTCCTTTAACGTATTCGTTAAATCTAGAGTTACCTAAGTTATCGTTTTTTGTATTTGATTCTGCAAAATGCGTTGCTATCAGATTTAATTTTTGCTTTTCTTCTGATATTACAAAGTTCCCTGCGCTATCGGTTTTGAGGACTGATTTGTCTATTTTTGCTTTGTTTAGTAATTCCTGATTGTTTTTATTAATTTTAAGTGTAGGTAGTTTTAATGGTTCTTTTTTCCTAAAAATTTTGTTAATTTCGGGGAACATTTTTCTTGAATTTTTTTGACTGATATTCCTAATTCTATTTTCCCAGTATCTACTGACCTCTTTATTGAATTCTATTCTTTTTTGTATTTTAATTTTTTTACTTTCTTCTTTCAGCTTGACTAGGTCAAAACTATTGAATCGCGGGTTTTTTTTTAATCTGTGAATTTTTGTAAGTATTTCTTTGCTTTCTTTTCTAAGTTTCCTGATTTCTTTATTTATGTAAATATCTGTCGAATTTCTTTCTTTTATCTTTGGGACTGCTATATCTATTGCCTGTGTGATTTGTTCCGATAGAGTATCTAAGTATTTGTCAATTTCTGTTAATCTTAGGTTACGATTAGATGGTACATTTTCTACCCAGAATTTGCACAATTCCTTCTGATATGTATTCCAGTTTGCTTTATCAAAATTATAATTGTATTTGCTTATTTTTTCTTCTAAAAAGTATTTGTGATCATCTAAGTTTATTTCAATTACTAGTGCTTCGTGATCGCTATCGAATGTAGTAGAACGCAATTCGCCTTGGATAAGATTGGTTATTTTCATTCTGGTGTCTGCCAATACCAGATCTAGGTAAGTTCCCTTGCTTGGGAATGATGGATATTTTGAGTTATAGAGTCTTATCTTATATTCAATGTCATTCTCTTCGATCCAATTAAACAATGCGGTACCTCTATCATTATTCGTCTTATTTTTCCATGCTATATGTCTTGCGTTAAAATCACCTGCTAAAATAAAGTAGTTGTTAGGTTCATTGAGTTCGAGTTCTTCAAATAGTTTCTTTAATTCAGGTATGAAATGTTTATTCCATCCTCTTATTGCGTATATTGCGACAATATATAATTTTTTATTGTTGTTTAAGTTGACTTGAATTATTGTGTTTTCTATCGTTTTGTTTTGGTCGTTGAGAATGACATTGTTGAACCTGATATCCTTTTGTATCAAAATTGCTGTTCCCCCCGCCCTATTTTGACCTTTTCTATTATTAAATATACAGTTGTAATTTTTGAAAAAGATTCGGTGGCTATCGTTTAATTTTGTTTCAGACAAGAGTACTAGTTCTGGATTATGTTCGTCTAATAGGATTCTTAATTCTTCTCTTTTATAATTGCTGATAAGTGAGTTTATGTTAAGCGAAATTATCTTTAATTTTTTAACTTTTGCGCTATTATGTGTTCCTGCCATTTTTATTCATATAGAATTTGTTCGGAAATTCTGCCTCCAAAAATATAGTGATGCGCTCTATTTTACTTACTATTTCGGGGAGTTGCGCTATTACCTTTTCCAAATTAAGTATCTGATTGATAGTATTATTATATGTGCCACTGAAATTCCCCGTATCATCCGGCCTCTGACCTAGGTTAGTATCTGTTTTGTTTTGAAATTCCCTAAAATTTTGGTAGTTATCTTGCTTGCTGTTAATTTTAAAATTGTTATTTTTAAAATTGTTATTTTCTGATTCTGCTGTTGGATTTAATTTGGATACGTCAGCATATGTGAAATTCTCACTTACTGTTCTATAGTTCTTATTTGTATTTGGTAGGTTTTTTGTTGTCCCGTTAATGTTTTTATTTTTGATAATGTTACTAATTTCTTTAATTTTGGGACATCCTCGGTATGACGCCGGGTGTCCAAAGGAATTACAGTTCGCACAAAAGATTTTATCTCTATCCACATCTGCAATTGCACAATTCCCCGGTTCGTGTTTAATGTTACATTTTACGCATCTATATGGTAGATTACAGTTAATTGCTGCATGTCCTAACCTTTGGCAACGTTTACATTGGATTATCTCCTTCTTCTTTAATTTTTCCCAGGTGACTACATGGTGGGCTATTATCCTGATTCCTGTTAGGCTTCTCGGGTTACTCTCAGCTGTCAACTGCACCATGAATATAGGCAGCACCTGGTTTCTTTTTTCTGCTGCTCTCGTTGTGAATCTGCAAACCTTTATGATTGATATATCCTTTATTTCTTGACTGTTTAGTTCTTCGAGTATTTCTTCTTCGTTGTAAGAGGGGCTAATTCCTTTGAGAAGCCATGATTGTATTTTCTCATCTTTTCTTGTGTACGAATAAAAATTTTTATTCCTTTCTTGTAAAATTTTTATTATTTTCTTGTGTTGTGTCGTTGTATTTACCTTCAATGTTATCTTTTTTTCTCCTAGTCTTTTGATACTGAAGTTTGTTTCATTGATTTCTTCCTTTAGGAGTTTTGTTAGCATCTTGGGATCTTGATCAAAGATATTAATTGGGGGTGGTTGAAGCTTTTTGTTGTTTACACTCTGTTTTTGTTTTCTGTAGTCTTGACTCACGGTTGCATTATTCTCACTTTCCTTGTATTGTTCTTGTTCTGCTATCTCGATCCAGTCCTTAGGCTTTTCTTCGTTGGTCCTGTAGCTCTTTTCTATTTCACTGACTCTTGAGTCCTCCGTTTCCATTTCCTCATTGTCTCCTACTTCCTGTAGTGTGTTAAATCTATTGTGGTCTTGAGAAAGTGTTATATTGCTAATCTGTGTTTGTTTCCTAAAACTATCCATATCGTTGATTGCTGTTCTTAATTGTTTGATAAGTTCTTCAAGTTCAGTTATTTTTTTCTTCTGCTCTTGGTTTTCTTCTCTTAATACTTTGATTGAGGATATATCCTGCGTTGGGTTTATGTTTTCCTTGTTTTGTTCCGTCCTTTCTGACTTCTTCTTCTTATTTTTGATATTGTCTTTGGTCATTTTGGGTCTAGGTACGCTTAGGTTTCTTTTCACCGTTTTATTTATTAGTCTTTTTAGCGGTTTATCGTCCTGGTTGCCCAGAGCTTTCCTTATCTCCCACTCTGACCACAATAATTGTGTCTCTTTTTTATTTAATTCAGGCTCACTTCTGTTTGGTTTCGAGGTTATGTTCTCGTTATCGTCTTGTATTATTTTTGCTGAACTCGCAGCATGACTTATAGCGTTCTCATTGCGAGTCAGGATTGTATCCTTATTTTCCTCCACGGTGGATCTGTTGGTGTCTAAACGTTTTATTTATTATGTTTTTGTCCTGCTGACACTGGTAGGGTTACGTGTGCCTAGTGTACTCTGGTGCTTTCAACGTGGTATGACCGTTGACACTTGCACGTTTTTTTGATTCACAGAAAATCTGTTGGACACACATCACATAGTTATAATATTTTTATTACTCATGTAAGGTAGATAATAATGAAATGGTTGTAAAATATGAACAAGATTTTTTAAAAAAGAAAAAAGTAAAAGTGATGACGAGTTGACGCTTCTTACTATTATTTTTTAACTATCTAAATAATTATTTGAACAATAAGCAGCTGTGAAATTTTAACTGGCTGCATACGCTAAATAAATTTATAACAATATTAAAGAATGTTTAAAAAATTATTAAAAAAAGAAAAAAAAATAACGCCAACAGTACGCGGTGTTCCCAAGCGGTCACCATCTAAGTACTATCCGCGCTCAACGTTGCTTAACTTCAGTGACTAAGTGAGAACTGTTTTTTTTTTTTTTTGAACGTTTATTTAGGACCAAAATGTACAATTAAGAGTATACAATAAGCTTAATAAACAAAATTTTTCAATAATAAAGGTTTAAATAGAACTGAACAGGTTCATACAAGACATCTCATACGGTCTATATACAGTTTATAATAAGAAAAAAGAAGCGGTAATTAATATGCTGTAAAATAGCTAAGTAACATTTAAGCAAATGTATTGCCAGAAAAAGATCCAAGAAAAATTGGTTATGCTATCATTATATAGGATTTTATATATTATAAGTTAAAAATAAAAAACAGTATAATAGAAATAACTAGTCATAAAATATAAAACATTAGTCATAAAATATAAAATATAAAATAAATAAATACATTATAAAACAAATTATAAATAAATTAAACAAATAAGGATTTAATTCAGCCACCAATATTTATCTTTATTTTCTCTGTGTTTATCAATAATATCTCTATTAGGAATAGACATGCTGTATTTCCATCTATATTCAGTATCACTGTTTTCAGGGTTAGGAGCATAGATTAACTTCTTATTATTGTTATGACGGGCAATATGATAAATAATAGGTATATTATTACTGTTTTGAATATAGCCCATAGCGTCAAGAAATAAAAAGGCTTCGGGAGGGACGAACCTTGTAGTTATATATTTTTCAAAATATTCATTGTTAGGGTATAACGCGCCAAATATTAAATTATTTTGTTTTATATCAGCTACATTAGCGTAGTGATCTCTTTAATCAGTTTTATTATAAAAATGTCGATTCTAGGAATATCGGCCAAATGTCTTTTATGTAAAAATTTTTGTACGTTCGTTTCGTGTCTCTGTTTGCTTGTAAGAGCCTTGATCTAAACAGTATTGCCTCACACTTGTTAGTATTTATTTTTAATTTCCAGGAATGATAAAAAAATTGAATACGATTAAATATATCTTGAAGTTTCTCCTGAATTTTAGAAGGCCATTTATCTGCATGATAGATTATAAGATCATCAGCAAATGCTATTGATTTTATAGAATAAGTGGAATTAGGATTAAAGGTTTTTAAAACATCCGATGTATATATATTGAATAATATCGGAGAATTGACAGTACCTTGTTGTAATCCATTTTCAATTTTAAATCCGTTTTTTGAATTTTCGATGCCACATGATGTTATAAATGATCTGTTTAATATCATGCTCCAAATGAGCTTGATTAAATGGTTAGGGAAACCATTTTCAATCAGTTTAAAAATGAGATCGTCAATCCAAACTGTATCGAAAGCTTTCTCAAGATCAATTAGACGCGCACTTATGCACTGTTTATTATTCAGAGCCCAGTTAATGTCTGATGTGAGTTTATTAACAGCATTGTAGAATGCCTGTATCGGAAACCAAATTGGTTTTCGGGTATTATATCATTATTATTGCAGAAACTTGTTATCGCGTCATTAATTAGAGTTTCGTATACCTTACTAATATCCATACAGCACAGATCTTGCAACAACATTACAGCAACATTGCGGCAACACTGCTGCAACTTTTAACATTGCTGCAGCGTTGCAGCAATATTGCTGCAAGATCTGTGCTGTATGGGTATTAAGCAGGAGACTTATGGGACGATAGTTTGAAAAGTCGGAACTGTCTTTACACTTTTTCAAAATTGCAATTACCTTGGCCTTTTTCCATTGTGATGGGAAGTGCATTTTGTTTAAAAGATTGTTAAATAAAATTGTATAATAATAAATAATCTTTTTTGGAATGCTAATATCTTTTTTTACGAAGGAATCGCTTTTACTAATGAATCCAATTTTGTGTCATTTGGTGGTATCTGTTTATTAATAAATTTTTTCTTATTTAGTTCAAGCATCAGATAGCCACGATAAGAAGCGGGATGTCCATAATTCTTGCAATTTATACAAAATAATTTTTCTCTGGCCAGCATATTACTAGCATCGAATCTACAGCTACTCGGATCGTGACCTGCGTTATATTTGACGCATCTGTATTGCATATTACAATTTGTTTCTACATGGCCTAATCTCTGACAGCGCTTACATTGAATAATATATTTCCTTCTTAATTTTTCTCAATTAAATAAATAAATAAAATTAAATAAAAACTAACGTATCTAACATTTTTTAATTTGTCGACCTGACTATCTGTTGATAATTGAACAATATATATAGGTAGTAATTTATTTCCCTGAATGGACCTTTTTGTAGTGAAATGATTTACTTTTTGAAATTTGAGTTGAGGTATCTTTAAAGAATTTAGTTCGTCCAAAATTTCTTTTTCTTCAAAGGAATGATTTAAACCTTTTAGTAAAAATGTCGGTAATTTATTTTCTTTAGGTGTAAACGTATAAAAATTTGTGTTAGCTAATTTAAGTATTTTCTGTGTCTTTTTGTAATTATCTAAAGAATCTAACTGTAATATGTGTTTAACATTATTTAGTCTTTTGATTGTAAAATTTATGTCACCTAATTCACTCTTAATAAGTGTCATGGTATCTTTGGGATCCTGATATAAAATGTTAAAAGGCGGCGGTTTATTACTGGCGGTATTTTCCCTAGTAGCGGTGATCCGGTGGTCAGTGGTTGCTGTTGACTGAGGAACTAATTGAATATCAGTCTTAGATCGCCTGTTTCTGTTTTCCAACAAACTATCGCTGATGCTGGTAGAAATAGCGGAGTTGCAATTTTTTTTTCCTCAATTCCGTAAGGAATGTCATATTGTTTATATTACTACTTGAATTCTTCGTTTCAAGATAAATCGTTAAAATGTCAAATTTATTTGATGTTGATATATCAGATGTTATCAGCTCAGAATGTTTTGATTTAATGTTGAGTTTCGTTATCTGAATATTTTCTTTATGTTGTTCGTGAGTTTGACTTTGACTAACATATTTATTTGTTGATTATCGATATCCATATTTAAAAACAAACTTGACTCTAACGGTTTTGCTATAATATTTTTTTTCTACTTTTAACCAAAATTAAACACGGAACTTGCGTGATTCTTCGCTTTTTTACTCCTTTCAGCGACTTACTTTTTAACAGTTCTCGGCTGGCACGATCCAGAAGATGCACCTTGCCGAGGACTTTTTTGGTGTATGGAGATGGATCTCCACTCATTCTTTCCGTTA
The DNA here is from genome assembly GCF_010583005.1 of Odontomachus brunneus. NCBI lineage: Eukaryota > Metazoa > Arthropoda > Insecta > Hymenoptera > Formicidae > Odontomachus > Odontomachus brunneus. Next base: position 963,098 of record NW_022639525.1, on the reverse strand, counting down.
CAGATATTTGAGAATTGTATGATTCCTTAACTCTCGGATCATTTCCGAGTTTGGCGGCGGCCGAAGCCTCCTCAACCGTAGCGTTGTTTTCCACGATTGGAAAATATGGCTAACAATTATATCACTGATTTACAAATATGATTAAAAACTCAAGGTTATGACAGGTAACAAGTACGTATCGATAACAAGCGCACAAGCGAACAATAACAACTTCACTCTTCGAAAGCTCAGAGTGAACTGACGAGAACTGATGCTTTCAACGTAGTACCGTTGACACTTGCACGTTTTCTTCACAGAATTCACAGAAAACCTATTGGACACATATCACATAGTTCTAATATTTTCATTACTTATATAAGGTAAATAATAATAAAATAGTTGTAAATTACCAACAAGATTTTTTAAAAGAGAAAAAAGTAAAAGAGATGACGAGTTGACGCTTCTTACTATTATTTTTTTAGTTATTTAAATAATTATTTGAATAATAAGTAGCTGTGAAATTTTTCGTCTCCTGTGAAATGGGACGTCTCCTGGACATCTGTGCTGTTAGGGAACATAAATTATATAAATAATTTAGACGAATATCTTTGACTTGTTTTATTGAATTTGTTTGTATTATATTGATTTGCAATATTTTTATTTTGGATATTGTACAGTTCACATTACAAAGTACATTTTACAAAGTTACTTGTTTTCTGGCTTGGTGAAAATATTAGACACGGCGTTTTTGTCGCGAAGACTTCATATTTATCGTATTTATGAGAAAAGAAAAAAAACAGATCCATTTAAGGATAAATTAGATATTAATTTATCAGGAAAAGAAGCAGTTAAAATGATTTGGCAATGTACTAATCAAGATGAAGACACGAACACTACTTCCTTCAAGATTTTAACACGAGGAAATCGAATAAATTGATTGTATTGGGAATTATTCGTGTTCCAAAGTCCTCTCTGTTCCACTCACACATATGATTAGCATAACTTATCGCAGCAAACGCAGTCTTCCGATGCCGAAACGGGATTCCCTATATGACGTCATCAGGCATTCCACAGTATCCCGCAGTGATGCCATTTATAGGTCCAGGTAGCATGCTCTAGCGCTTCTAGCGTGATTATCCTATTGTGTATGTGTTCTGGTATTCAAATTATTATAACCTTCCTTTTTTCTTTTTGCTTAATTTATAGTACCTTCTTGCTTGAGAAAGATTTCTAACATTTACGTGCTTAGGTTTTCCGCTGAAAATGTGGAAGCAACACATTTCCACATATGGTATATAAGAAGTACGAAAAGGATAGCATGATTGTGTTAGTGACGATCGTTTCTACCATGGACGTAAGAATATTTGGACAGAACACCAAGTGCGATTATAGACGAGGGGCTGTGAAGCCTAAGGGAAAAGAGGGGTACATCGTTGCGATCATGTTGATACAGGCGTTTTTGTACCTATTTTCACTCTGTTAAAATAACGACCGTCGCCATCTTGGTACATCACTTCCTTATAATACATACAGGGCCGTGCAGGTAAATCCGGAAAAATTTACTGAAAGAAAAAAATAATTATATTATCCCCAAAAATTTTTTTACATGCACACAACTTGGCAAAATGAAAGTACTCACCACATACGTTAATATTACTCTATATAATCCCCGTTCGCCTCAACGACCTGCTCCAGCCGAGACCTGAATCGCCTACACGCCCGAGCCAGCTCCTCTCTGTTCATATTGGTCATTACCGCCGTAATTTTTTTACGTAGCGCGTCCTTTGTGTTATGAGGTTCATTGTTCACCTCTGCCTCTACTACGCCCCACACGTAGTAATCCAGCGGATTGCTTAATGTCGTTTAGCAGTGCTTGGCATTTGATTTTCCGGTTGACTTTCATGGCGTCCGTCAGCAATTGTCGCCTCCGTAGTACATACGATTTATAATGCAGATCCTGGTGAACTGCACGACTCACTGTTGCACGATGTACGCCCATATCTTTGGCCAACTTTGCCATACTGGTTCCAGGACTCTGGTCAATCCGATCCTTTAACTGATCGATGAATTCACCAGTCCGCTTCCGGTCAGATCGCTTGCTGTGGCTTGCCCGGTCCGAAGTAACGTCGTCCTTGTTGTCCGCCTCTCGATAGGTTTTGGCTATCTCGTAAACTTGCGTTTTTGAGTAGCCAAACCAATCCACAATCTCCTTGGCGGTCTTCCCGGCGCGCAGTGATTCCAGGATCGCACCTCTCCTGTCCTGTTCTTTGCTCATCTTTCCACTTTCACTTTATACGTTGTTTCACTGTCAAAGTACGCTTCTTAAGCTTTAATTAGAAACCTAGAACACCAAAATCCAATAACACATCACTTCACTATACCTATCTAAACTTTTTCCGGATTTACCTGCACGGCCCTGTATATCATTCCCCTCATCCCTTAGGTTTCACCTTCGCGATAATATGCTCCGTGTAGATATTCTTACGTACATAGTTTCTACGTTATCGACATTGTTCGAGTTCGTCATCAACTTCAGCATCCTCTTAATAATATATTTTTCGTAGTGGACATATACCATAATTATGCATTATTATACATGGCTATATAGGGACAAAATTTATACATACTTGTAAAATTGATAAATGTTCCAAAAACTATACTTTTTCCTTGATAGCTAAAATAGTCGTAAAGTAAATGTAGCAAAATCACAAGGAAAAATAGATTAAGGAGTAAGATTGCATCACATTAATTTTACGGCTACTTATTGACTGTTAGGATAGTTGTTTTTAAATCTATTGACCCCCCCCCCCCCCCC
>NW_022639525.1:943059-960188 GCF_010583005.1 Odontomachus brunneus | reverse complement strand
CCCCCCCCCTCCGTCAGGATAGTTTTGGAGTTTTACAAGTACGCTTAAGCGATTAGAAGTGTTCTTTCATATAAATATCTTTTTATTTGGAAATGGCACGCAAGAATATTGTGTGTTCTCTCGCTTCTCTCATCAATCCAGAGTTTTGTAGCAAATACTCATTAGCCTTAAAGACGGAAAGGATAAGTCAGATGATATAAACGGTTAAAGTATTTAATCCAGTTGGAAACTATTTTATTCAGAACGTTACAAAGACACTACGTTTTAATTATATCTAAAAAGAAATAAACGAACGAAGTTTACATAGACATCGTGTATCGTGTATATTTATTTGCTTGTCTACAGACACATTGTATCTTCGTGCGGCGTATCGACTATATGATTATGAGAAATATCGTCGGGAAGCAAGAAGGGCGGAATTGTAAAATACAATTACACATCATATAAATTATAATAAACATGTCTCTTAATGTAGTTGTGTTGCGAACGAATATAGTATGGTACTTCGATTGCCAAATAATACAGATTTTTTTCCCAGAGAATCAGAATGTCTACGTTGTCTAGATCGCATGGCTTAAATGACACAAATGTATGAAAATCTTTTATCAATTGTCTTCAAAATCCCATGAATCCCACGAAGATAACAATCGAATAACTTGAATGTTGTACAAAGTGCGTTTGATCGAGATGACACGATTCAGGCGGCTTGCACTACTTTATTCTGCGGTACTTTTTGTGCCGAATTAATCTTATCACCGAGCGACAATGCCATACCTTGACTCTTGGCTCTGATACGGATATGACCGACTACCGGAGCATCCGGTTTGTTCAGCGGTTTCTCAATTGACAGATTCGCCAACGCGTCTTCGCCGAATATCGACTTGGCATACATATTCGCTGCCATAAATCCACATTGTCCTGAGAGAGCCTGTGGAAAAAGGAATTATTGTATAACAGCGGAAATATTTTGACGATACAGAAATACAAAAAAAAAAATGGAAGTACTAGACATGCCTTTTCCGGTGTGAGGCAACGCATATTCGTAGACTTTAGTAAGTGTGCGAGGTACTCTCTCAGATCAGACAATGTTGTGTAGACCGATACTTTGTTCTCCCACTCGAATTCTGCCCACATCTGACGAAATTCTGCGTCAGTACACGTCGCAGGTACTATATAATCCATGATGTCGATGTGTATATCGTTGAGAACGACCACGCTCCTATCGGAGCCTGCTCCTGATACGTCATAAACTGTGAACAGACGGCCAAGTGGCAGCTTTGTTTTTCTGGAATTCTTTGCGATGTTACAATTTTTTTACTATAGTCACTTACCGATATTTCCAAATATAATACCATTCTCCGTAGATGCGACTTTTACGTTCGCCTTGATAGTGGCGAAATCTCTTGGCGCGAGCACAATAGGCTGCGGTCTTTCTACCAATTTTAGATCACCCATAGTAGCCAATTCCAATGTGCAGTTTTGCAAGGTGTCCTCTGTTTGATTAACTATCAAAACGTCGAGCACAATATCGTATTGATTCACATGCACCAGTGCTTCTGCATATACTGGATCCGAAAAACCAGTGAGCTGAGTAACCTTGCTCAAGGCATTCGGAGCTGGAGCGTCTCCACTGGCGCCAGGTCGACCAGCCACAGCCGCACTGAGACTTTGCTCAAACACGTCGCCTGCACCACCAGTTAAATCGGAACCGCGGCTCAGTTGTAAAAACTGTATTGCGTCGTCAACCTGCACAACACTTCCCGGTTTCTCCTTAGCCTAAAAAACATGATAAATGATTAAATGCCACTATTGTCACAAATAGTAATTTGTAAAGCGACAATTCCAATCGGCATTTTTCTTTTCTGATTTGTTTCTTTAAGGAATGAATAAGCAAAATATTTGCAATATACTGACAGATTAGCAAGAAATTCAATCAAAATGCCGCAGCAGATAGTCATCTGTGCTCACACTTATGTTTAGTTGATAAAGCCTTTTAAAATAATCTGATAGCAAATTAGCGACAGAAACTAAGCAGGATCTGTGAATGTTACATTTAAATGATAATTTAACTTAAATTTGTATATTTACGAAACAATATATCCTGTTCGATTTGCACTCAATCTAATTATCACCTTCTGATTTTGCGAATCTTCTTCTTCTATCGCGGCTAACATTCTGCCAAGAGCGTCGCGACATCCTTCCGTGAAAACTTTTTGTACGAGAGGTGTCGGGCAAGCGAGAGATCTGAGGCATAAGGAGATCCGCTCTGCGTCGTCGTGCGTCATCGCTTTCAAAGGAAGTCCCGAACGGCCCAGCTGTAATACGCTGGACATCACGAACATTGCCTCCGCCTGCAATCGGTTGCTTTTTTGAATATTGTTTTCTAGCGTCTTATAACGGAGAGCTAGTTTCGCTAAGGTAGTAGCCAAAGACGCGCCGATAAAGAAGTCACCCTCCATCATGTATTGCACTAATGCCGGTCGCTTTTCTTCTTTTTTCCCTGTAGATCGACATTCGAATTAATATAAAAGATACATAGTGTTTTTTCAATACAATATTTGCCAAAGTTGTCAATATTTTTGCTAAAAAAGGATCAGTTTCAGGTTGTTCGTAGAAACTACAGATAAAAAGTGATTTGTTATAAATGATGTAATGAACGAGTTGCTTACGTGCGGATGTAGCGCTGAAAGCACTCTGAGTAGCGTAAGTTCCGTCAGACGTAACTAATTGTGCGGGTGCGGCTTGCGAATTAGCATCCTCTGTGGACTTCTCGCCGGCTTGACGCTTGTTCTCCGCCTCGAGCAACGGCAGGTCGCCTAGAGCAGCGCGTACGCGACCCATTACAGCTTCTATATCCTCTTTGGACGTAGCATATTCGCCGAGGATCCAGAGTGCAGCTCTGTGCACTTTTACAGAACGTATGTGAGGAAACACCTGATTTATCGAAATTCAAATAATTAATATTTAATGTTAATATTATGATTCATAGCGAAGTACTGTTATGAATACAGACCTCTAAGAGCTTTTCAACAATCAGTGGTCTGAGATTCTCGAATCTCTGAATTGCTTCGCGAACGAACACGAGAACGTCCGTAGCGGCAGCTTCGTTGCTTTCCGATAGAAAATCTGTTAGCACGGGGATGACGGTGGCAGCGACATCCGAGAACTTCATGGAACAAGAGTGAAGAGTTCGCACCAAAAGTTGACGATATTTACCGGCGTCCTCGTGTTCCCCTGTTCTGAGAACCTCCTTCTTCAAGAGTTGTACCATCTCCTCGATCGTACGAGTTGTCACCAGATCCATGGCTAGAGCCAAGGTTTTCGTCCTGACTTCCAAAGCTGGCGATCCTATTTAGAAAATAATAATAGTAGAGATAACATAAGCGTGAAAAATATGCAATAGTAGATAATGATATAGAAGAAGCTGTAACATAATTAATCGTCATGATTGTCAATGCATCACCTAAAACGCGAAGTACATCCATTACGAGATCTTGCAACACCTTTTCGTACGTAGGACTGTCTTTCATCGCGATTAATCGATCGAGTACGATGAGTTTAACGTTGTTGTCGCTTTCTTTGACCACTAGCTCGATATAACATGAAGCCGCGGCTTTGATCGCGGTTGGCGCGTTGGAAAGAGTCACCAATGTGCCGGCTGCTTCGTAACGCACTGCAGCACTGGGTGAATTCAGTAAACTGTAGATACATCTGATAAAACGTGCCCTTTCTGACGGATTCGCGAGGCAAACCTAAAAAATAATTTTATTATGGTACTATCTGTCAAATAAAATCATATGGTTAATAGAGTCTCATTCGAATTAGATTAATTCGAAAGTCTTTTTCTATAAATAATTCACATTTTAATAGCCATATTTCTATTTAAAAAAAATCCTTTATTCATATTTCAACATTTGTAAGGCTCCTGGCCTCTCGCATTGTCTATCTCTTTTTAATGATGTCAGAAGCGAGAAAATGCATGCTACAAATTCTTGCAAAATATGTTAAAATAAAAATATATATTCATAAAGTAACACCTGCAACCGATTAAATAAATTTGGGTAAACTAATACAGGGTGGTCCAAAAGTCGATTACTGATTTGAAAGATTCGTAACTTTTTTGCAACATGTACTCAAAATTCGTTGCAACCTAAATACAAGAATATTTGAAATGGTAACTGCCTTTTGGGCTACTCTATACAGCTACGTGTTTATTTCATACCTTATATATCAATTCAACAATAACCAATTGCAAAATGTCACCGAAACTGGGTACTTGATCGAGACATGCAGCCAAGTAAGAGAGCGCTTTGCTTTGATCAGCGTGCAGCAGCATCAGAAACGCGTTTCTTCTGCACGACATGTCCTGTTCTCCCTCCAGATACTTAGCTATCAATTCTGGAGCATCGGGTATAAGAAATTCGAAGTTTTTATAAATAGTGAAGATGGCGAGTACCGCATTACGTCTAACATAAGAGTGTCTGTGCTCCAGACATGATACTATCGCCGGCATCAATGGCTCTAAAAGTTCTGGTTCTTTCAGTTTACATAAGAATCTACAATGAAAAGATCATATCTACAGTATATCATTCTATATCATTCGGTATATACAGAGTGTTTTCTAAATACATATAAAAAATATAGGAGATAATTCTTTACATAAAATAGAAAGAAAGAAAATAAAAAGAAAAAGAATGCACATGAGCATATATTCTAAAATGCTCTGCTTCCAAGATATACCACCCGAAAGGGTAGTTAAAAAATATATATTTTGCGAATAAAAAGACAACAATGAAATATAAACATTTGAAATTTTTGTATTTTTTTACTTAGAAAGTAAAAAGAAATAATATTTTATTTATTCAATTTTATTCTTTCAAAGATGAAATATATTTTCTCTACTTTCTCGATAATAATGCGTGTTAGCGAATCTTAATTAGAATACCTTTTTTGTGTATAAATCTTTAAAAATTCCGAAAATAAGGTCGTTTTCATCCTATTTGTTATGTAATTGAGGGTAATAAAATTATGCACAAAATAAGGATAGCCATTCCCTAGTTTCCAACCTTTATTTTATTTTTGAAGAAAATACTGACGTCGATGACGAACTCGAACAATGTCGATAACGCAAAGACAACCGTTATTAATACAATCACGCTATCCTTTTCGTATTTCTTGTATAAAACTTATGTAAATGTGTGTTGTTTTGTTTCTTCATATTCAGCAGAAAACCTATGAAAGCAGAGAAACTATGTATGTATGAAAATCTTTCTGCAAATTTTCTGGATATTTTCAAGCTCTGAATTTAGATGTGAAGATACAGCAATGACCTTAAAAATGTTTCTGTTTGGAGTATCCACACTTTGAGTATATACAAACTGCGAAACTTTTGGATTAGGCAAGCATTATGTTAATTAAGCAGCTCGAAATTTTATTTACATTTAAAATTGTTTTTTCATTTTCGTCACATATTGAGTAACGTTTTAATTTATTTTTGCATGCACTTTTATTGCATAAAAGAATTTGTAATTCTGCATAACAAATACGACGTAAACTTTGCAAGAAAATGTCAATATTTTGTCGGTATTCAGTATTTTGTAAAGTTTTTAACTTTAGTATCTCCTTAAATACGAGAGCCATCTCAAAATATGATTTACTACTAGTGCTAAATAAATTTAAATTTTTGTTTTACCATTGCCATTTTATTCGCAAAAAAATACTTTTTTAGTCATCCCTTCCGGGAAATCTCGGAAATGAAACATTTTAGAACATATATGTTCAAATGAATCTTTTTTTCTTATTTTGATGTGAAGAATTATCCCATGTATTTTTGACATATATTTAGGAAATACCCTGTATACAAGGTATCAGACGCAACGCATACGTCCGCACGTAAAACTTCAAACTAAATGAAAAAGTTCTATACCATTTTGTAAACAACCGCATAAACAAGTTTGAGATACTAATGATAGAAAATGAGCGAGTGTAATGTGATGAAACGAGTTCTTTAGGTGAAGTCTCATCCAAGATATTGGAATCTATTGACAATTTCTTAGTAACGGCGGGCGATGCGTAATGCTGAACAATATTGACTGTTTTTCCGTAAAAGACACATTGGAACATTATGTTCAACATATAATGTTCCAACAGAGAGTGACACAATGTTACACTGTTTAACACAGTAAAACTTTCAGAGTGTAAAGCATATTCGTGCTACCAAAAAATTATTGACATATGGTAATCACGCTCATTTTTTCATTTCAATACAATAAGAAAATTTATGCATCATATTCAGTGGATTTTTTCTAAAAAGTAAAATGAAGAATATTAAAAAATAAACTAAATATTTTATTATTTATATAAATTCTTCTTTAAATTATTCTATTTATTTTCGGTATTGTTTATAACTAACATTGGACTAGCATTATAATAACATAATTGTATCTTTGAAATATATGTTTTCCAGCACAATTGTTTCTGCGAAAAAAATGTATATATGAATGATAAAAATTTATTATGTACACAAAATTTATTCAAAATCATGTGTCTATTATAAATGCACTCATAAAAATAAGAATAGAAAATATAGTAAAAATAAGAATAGGCTATATACAAGATGGCCCACGTAAAGTGTGACAACTTAAAAACTCTAAAAATATTTATCATATCAAAAAGTTATTTGTGAAAAAGTTTCATGTATTTGAGGAATTTTTCTAACTATGTAAATAAAAATTTGTTCCCGCTCTCTCTTCAAGGGAGCAGAAGGTAATTTCGTGTTTTCCAATGAATCTCCTATAATATGTTACATCTTCTACGGGATTCTACGGAAAAAAAACAAGTAAACTTTATCTGGAATATTTCCTTGAAAAATACTTCTATCAAAAATAGAAAACTGAAAAAACTAAAAAATAGAAAAATAGAAATAGAAATCTGTAATGCACTTTGGTGTTACACTAAAAAATTTAACTATGTTTCAACAAGTATTATACATGGTATGACAATGTAATGTAAAGTATCTTATCTGCTGGAAAACATCCATTGAGTGTTTTCCAGTAAGGATATGCTATACTATATTGTGCTATACTGTGTACTTGTTAGAAGTACTTGTTAGAATACAGTTTATTTTGTTAGTGTAACATCAAGAATGTACTACAGTTTCATATTCTTATTTTCATGAGTTAATTGGCGTATCCATGAAACATATAATTTAGAATAAATTTTTAGTGTTTGATGTAAATAACAAGTTATTATTATCTATATGCACATTCTTCCATAGAAACAAATATAGTTCAATACATATTGCAAACATTCAATTATATTATTACAATATAAACAATGTAAATGTCAATACTATAAACTACTATGTAAAAACTATAAATGTAAATGTAAATACTATAAATGTAAATGTAAATACTATAAATGTAAATACTATAAACAGAATTTAACAATGTTCATTTTTATATCTGTAAGTACTATAACAGTACTATAATTTGTGTTATAATAATATAATTAATGTTAAAATTTCTTTAATATATATTATATTTATCTTTTGAAGAAAAATTTATTGTGTACTGATGTGTAACAATAATATCTATATTGTAGATAATATGTAGTAAAATACGTTTCTCTCAGATAAAACATTTCAAGGTCATTTTGGATACACTCGGGATGTCTAAATATACTTCTCAGGGCATTTTGGGTGTATTCTAGGTGATTTCTAGGACATTTTGTGTGCTATCTAGGCTCATATTAAGAATGAACATAACTACACATAACAATTTTTTTAAATTTTGGCAGCACGACACACTTTACATGCTGAAACTTAGACTTTAGCTGTGTCAAGCAGTGTAACTATTGGAACTGTGTCACTATTGGAACATTCTTGATGAACACAGTGTTACATTGTGTCATTTGCTGGAAAACATCCATTATAATACCCACCTCCACTGTCCTGCCATTGCAGAGATCATCAATAGATTCAGACAACTTGGATGAGACTTTGTGTACAGAGTTCGTCCTATCACCTGCTCTCATTCACCAATTTTCTTTAATTAATAGCTCACAATAATTGACATGATTGTTTGCAAAATAGCAAACTCTGCTTAAAAAATTCGATAAAGATTGATAGAAATATATACAATGTCATTGAAATAACATATGAACTTATTATTTCTGATGGAAACTTCAGTTTCTTACATTTCAATATAAAAAAGTAATCAATTTTCCTCATTTCATATTGTAATTGTTTTTGTCAAATTAGATATTATACTAAACGATTACATATTTATTTGGATACACATGCTATTCTATACAATTTTATTATTTCTTAATAAAACACGATTGAGCTACATAGATTTTTCTCATACAATTTTATCTTCTAAGCAGAGAAAGACTTTTCTGTTCAATTTGATAAGTTTCATCTTTTATATGAGTAGACATACATGTTGCATCAGACATGCTGTATATTTGTATCTGTACCTGAGAGTGGATCCTCTAACAAACTCATTTGGATGCTGCAAATCCTTCCTATACGCATCACATACCAGAATCATCTCCTGCAGAAGTCTGCCATCAGCGGAGGTCTTCGGCACAATCTCCCAAAATATTAACAGCAGCTTCTTGATAGTGTGATCTTGATGAGGCAAAACAAACCTGATAATTGTCATCAGCAGTCCAGGTAGTCTCTCACCGCTCAGGATCATGTGAATCGTCTTCTTCAAAGCCTCGATCTTTGTGGGAACATCACCCTTCTCGAGATCCTGCTTCAGCTGGAGCTCGTTCAAGGGCTCCGTGTCAGTCGGAATGTTTATCAGGGTATAGCACGGCTGCTCCACCATCGTGCTCATTTTCCCGGCTTTTCTCGACGTCGCTACAGAAAGGCAACCCGCTCACGATCTACGAGGACATCAGAAGCACAATGGTATTATCATAGCGTAGACAAATGTGACTGTGCCGCAAAACGTGGCAACAAAGGATGCAGGCACGATGATATTAATAATGACGTATTATCGGATATGCATTATCGGTAATTAAATCAGTTTTCTTTTTATACCGAAATCGTGAAGTAAAGATAAGCGAGATATATGTGCGTGTGAGGTTATGTAGCCTAACATATTATGTATGTTTACGATACCGCTGGTGAATTTCACGTATATAAGACACTTGCCATTCATGAATTCGGCACGTACCTAATATTAAGAAAACCACTCGAAAATAAGCGACTTGTCAAAGTTCACGGGCATTTAAATACATGTAGACGTAAAGTGAGATGTATACGTGTCTTACGTGTCAAACGCGACGTTAAGAGGTAACCCTTCCCGACGATGATGTCGCTACTTTCTTGCAGTTCACGAAATATGTCTGTCGATCAAGAAGGCTGCATTTTAGACGGTTGTATCAACAGAGCTACTCATAAATTTAGTCATCAAATACAATTTCGTTTTTATACATTTATTTCACTATTTAAATAATATTAATTTACTATTTAAATATTAATTTGCAACAAAGTCGAGGTGAATAAATAAATAAATAAATATACATATATATAATATTACAGATATAAAAATATTTTTTTATTTTTCTTATCAACTCAGTGAGAAGTGACTTCGAACTGATCGACGTCGAAAAGACGTCGAAAAAACGTCGAATTGACGTCGAAATCGTCAAATCGACGTCGATTCAACGTTTTTTCGACGTTTATCAGTAAGTCATTTCTCACTGGGAATACTTCATTTATATCAGTCGATCCAATAGAGATGCATAGATAATAGAAAGAGGTATCCGTAATGGGATGCCGTCTACAATGAGAATAAAGTGCGGGCTGTAAGAAGTAAAAGTAAGAAATTGACCAATCACAGTCGCATGTGAGAAGAATAATCGACTGTAATTGGTTTCTTATTCTTATTTCTTATAGTCATCCTTTATCCCTTATAGAAATATTATACTAAGAATCATTGATAATTACTTATTTTCAGTATTAAAAATACTGGATAATAAGTAATTATCAATGATTCTTAGTATGATATTTCTATAAGGGATTATAGCCATCCTTTATATTCATTGTAGACGGTGCACTTAAATGTTTTTAAGACAATGTTGTGTGGGAAATATAGCCATAACAAATTATTAATATTATATTTTCTTTGTTAAGTTTTGTTATTATTATTTCAACTAAATAAAATGATCTTCAATGAAATGTGAAAGCGCTTCTTACTTTTTTTATATTTGATAATTTCTCTAGCGTCTCCTTTACTATTATTATTAATATATTTAGCGCACGTAGTCAATAAAAATTTTATAGCTGCACCAGGTTGTTGAAATTTAACTATTTCAATAATTAAAAAACTATTAATGGGAAGCGAAAAAATATTTTTCTTTTTTTTTATTTATTAGTACTTTCTTTCAAAATTTTTCGTTGTTCTTTTCGCTCCTATATTATTATATAGCTTGTATGAATAATATTAATTTTGTAGCTAATTTCGTATATCAAATAAGTTTCTCAGTTATTCAAGAAGGCTATCAAGTATTAACAGTTATACCACGTTGACAGCACTATAAATAGTCAATATTTTTGCTCAAATCGTTTATCACTGACAATGTATATCTATATAGTTACGTCACTATTAACATACAAAAATAATTAAATATACGAGCAAGAAAATTTACTATATAAACATAAATATTAGCTGCGAGTGCTCCAACGAGTCGTCAGTCTATAAATATATAACATAAGATGGATAGAATCTTCGTTTATTGGATTCATTGCAACAATATTGTAATCAAACGACAATAATATAAACATCTTTACTCACTCACTCACGTTGAAAACATCAGTTCTCGTCTGATCACTGTAATGAAGCAACGTTGGGCGCGGTTAGTACTTAGATGGTGACCACTTGGAAACACCGCGTACTGTTGGCGTTATATTTTTTCTTTTTTTAAAATAATTTCTTAAACATTCTTTGATATTGTTATAAATTTATTTAGCGCACGAGCGCAGCCAGTAAAAACTTCACAATTGCTTATTATTTAAATAATTATTTAGATAGTTAAAAAAGTAATAGTAAGAAGCATCAACTCGTTTTCTTCTTTATTTCTTTCTCTTTTAAAAAATCTTGTTGGTATTTTAAAACCATTTTATTATTATCTATCTTACATGAGTAATAAAAATATTATAATTGTGCAATGTATATCCAACAGGTTTTCTGTGAATCAAAAAAATGTGTAAGTGTCAACGGTCATACCACGTTGAAAGCACCAGTTCTCGTCATTTATGATATGGCCGATATTCTTAGAATCGAAAATTTTATAATAAAACTGATTAGAGATCACTACTCCAGCGTAGCTAATATAAAGCAAAATAGTTTAATATTTGGTGCGTTATACCCTAATAATGAATATCTTGAAAAATGTATAGCTACAGGGTTTGTACCTCCCGAAGCCTTTTTATTTCTAGACGCTAAGGGATACATTCAAAACAATGATAATGTACCTGTTATTTATCATATCGTCCGTCATAATAACAATAAGAAATTAATCTATGCCCCTAATCTTGAAAACAGTGATACTGAATACAGATGGAAATATAGCAATATAGCATGTCTATCCCTAATAGAGATATAACTGATAAATACAGGGAAAATAAAGACAAATATTGGTGGCTGGATTAAATTCTTATTTGTTTAATTTATTTATTTATAATTTGTTTTATAATGTATTTTTTTTCTTATATATATTTATGTCTATTTTATATTTTATAACTAGTGTTTTATATTTTATATTTTATGATTGGTTATTTCTATTATACTGCGTATAATGTTTTTTACTTTTATTTATAATATATAAGCTCTCATATATATGATAGCGTAGCCAATTTTTCTTGGACCTTTTTTCTGGTAATATATATTCATTTTATTAAATATTACTTGGCTGTTTTTACAGTATGTTAATTTTGTTATTAATTACCGCTTCGTTTTCTTATCATAAACCGTATCTGCGACCCTTATAGAAAAGTATTACTGGCTGTGATAAATTGGCCAGTAATAAATAGTAATTTTATTACTCGTACGAGTAATAAAATTATTCAACGACAGTAATTATCACTGACCAAATTATCACTTATCAGTATTAAATTTCTATAAGGGGAGATGCCTTGTTTGAGTCTGTTCAGATCTATTTAAACCTGTTATTGAAAACTTTTGTTTATTAAGCTTATTGTATGCATTTAATTGTAATTTTGGTCCTAAATAAACGAAATAAAAAAAAAACATCAGTTCTCGTCTGATCACTGAAGTTAACCCTTATAGAAATATCACTAAGAATCATTGATAATTACTTATTTTCAGTATTAAAAATACTAGATAATAAGTAATTACCAATGATTCTTAGTATATTTCTATAAGGGAAGCAACATTGGGCGTTAGTACTTAGATGGTGACCGCTTGGGAACATCGCATACTGTTGGCGTTATATTTTTTCTTTTTTTAAAATAATTTCTTAAGCATTCTTTGATATTGTTATAAATTTATTTAGCGCACGCGCGCGCGCAGCCAGTTAAAATTTCACAGCTGCTTATTGTTCAAATAATTATTAGATAGCTAAAAAAATAATAGTAAGAAGCGTCAACTCGTCATCTCTTTTACTTTTTCCTCTTTTGAAAAATCTTGTTGGTATTTTATAACCATTTCATTATTATCTACCTTACATGAATAATGAAAATATTATAATGTGCGATGTGTATCCAACAAGTTTTCTGTAAATCAAGAAAACATACAAGTGTCAACGGTCATACTACGTTGAAAGCACCAGTTCTCGTCTGATCACTGAAGTCAAGCAACGTTGGGCACGGTCAGTACTTAGATGGGTGACCGCTTGGGAACACCGTGTACTGTTGGCATAATTTTTTCTTTTTTTGATAATTTTCAAAAACTAATAATGGAACGCGACAACCTATCCCTTCTTTTTGTTTTTAATTTTCTCGTTTTTTTGTGTTATCAGGTTATTATCTAGCTTATACGACCAAGAAAAATTTCGTAGTTATATGTCAAGTAAGTTTTCTAATAACTCAAATAGATTAGCAAGTATCAACGGTCATACCACGTTGAAAGTACCTCCTAGAGAACCAATTCACCTAGAGAACCACGGATTCATAAAGCTATATTCAACAACGCATGCAATAAATAAAATCATCTCAGATATAAACTGAGCTCTAAATGACAAGTGTGTGGGAGCATGCCTAGTAAACCTGGAAAAAGCATTCGATACTGTATGGCTCGACAGACTACTCTTTAAACTTGATAAAATTCCAGACCTCTTAATCAAATTGATATGGAATATGATAACGAACAAATTGTTTGCAGTAATAAGTAACAGGAAGAAATTAAAACACGAACACAAACTTTTAAATCAGAACACAAACATAAACTTTTAAATGGTCTACAACAAGGAACAATAAATTTACCGATACCGTTTAGCATTTACACTTCCGATATACTACACCTACGGCTTAAATAACACCTACGGCTTAAATAACACTGACGTTATTGCACGTTATTGGCTTTTGCAGACGATCTAATCATACTATGCTAATAAGAAACCGCTCGAAATACAAAAAAACTAGAAAGCGACATATATTAGGAAAAGTCTTTAATTTCTACAACGCATAGAAGTTAAGGATCAATATAAATAAATGTAAATGCATATTGTTCAGACAATCAATGAGAATAGTCAGTAAATCAGTTCAGAAAAGGTATAAGAAATTATAGATTACAACCTCAAAAGGCAACGAGATTATAATAAAGAAAAATAATGTTAAATATTTAAACATGAATACAGATGAGAAATGTCTCTTAAATGAACACATTGAGATACAATTAAATAAAGCTAAAATAGCTCTAAAAGGGCAAAATGTTTTACAACAAGAACCTAACTAGTAGAGTCAAACTAATAGCTTTTGACGAAAAAAATCCTTGATGAACTAAATTCTTTAAAGATACCTTAGCTAAAATTTCAAGGAATAAGTCATTTCGCTACAAAAAGGTCGCTACAATGGGAGGTTAAAAGCGCTTCAAACCTGGGATAAAATACGGCCTTAACGACTGATCGAGAGCACTTGTGATTTGGAACTCGCTACAGCAAGTTTGTGAAGGGCGTGCCATCGACGAAACCCACATCGCCATTTCAACCTAAGGATTCTGTAAGACCGCCGACTTTCTCCTGTGAATCCGGAAAGATCGTCGCAGCCAACAGCCCGACAACGCCCGATTCGCGACTTTTTTTTGATGAGTCCGTTCCATTTTTGTGAACCGACTGTTAGCGATATTTCGTGTTCGAGTCGTGATTTAAGTCCCGCATCGAAGAGCGGAGACCCGGATTAGAATGTTCGAACGGAAATGCATTAGAGCTTGTTTAAGTAAATACAGATCTAGTGAATCTAATTACATAAAATATATAAGTAACAAAAGAATCTACGACTTGGCCGATATACCTAGAATAGTATAATACTGCAATTCTAGATAAAATCGTAAAACTCGTAACTTGTTCTCGTAAAATTCGTAAGACTCGTAAGACTCGTAAGAACTCATGAATAGATTTGTAAATTCTATACGCACTGTATGTCATACGATAACTCGTAAATATCTACGACTTTTTTTTCGTAAGCTACGACTTTACGATTTTACGATTTACTCGTATATTTGCTTAGAATTGCAGCATAAAACTATCCTCAGATATCTCAGACTGGATGTATAATCTTACATTGATTAATTCCATTGAATTTCGACTAATTCATTCATTCTTCATAGTGGAGTTTAATTATAAATTTAAATTCGGAAATATAACACACTCGAAATAGTCCTTTTTTACTGTAAGTTGTTTTTCATGTTGGTTTGTACGTGTCATCTGGTTATTCGTCTCGATTATGAAATTGTAGAATACAATGCGAATATTATGCGAGAAATTACTTGTAACTGGGCGAAGATAAAAGCTAGCTGACCTTTTATCAGACTCGGGACAAGATAAAGTTAATCCTAGAGTCACTAAAAAATTTATTTTTAAAATTCAAGTTAACCCGTACAGATACAATTTATTTATACCTACATATATATGTATATAAAATATAACATTTATATGTATATAAAATCGTAATATTAAATTGGCATAAACATGCTTGTATGTGTATAATTATTAAATCGACAATTTAATTTTTGCGATGTATTTGGATTCGCTTCCTACACTCATAGAACCCGCACGTGCTTCAAACGACTTCTATTGGAACAAATCTTACATTCAGTGGGTGGTTAGGTCGAAGTACTAAATCACTAATTATCTCCATGTCTTTTAAATAATCGATAGGTTCTACGTAGAAATTGCGCACAAGAGTAGCTATCATGGCTTTCATTTCCAACATAGCGAATCTTTGACCTGTCATGCATAATTTTTTTATTAAAAACTGTTGACATATATAGAGATGTGAACATTACGCTGACTTACCAATACAATTCCGTGGTCCTGCGCTGAACGGCAAGTACGAGTAAGGATGACGACTATGTATTTTTTCAGGCAAAAATCTGTCAGGATCGAATACACTGGGATTCGGCCAGAAATTGGGATCTCTATGAACGTCATAGATATTGAGATGTATAATTGTTCCGGCGGGTGCTATATATGAAGCTGTAAAGTATATTACATAATTAGCTGTATTTTATAAACAATAATTCGAAAATATTATGTAAATGCGTATAAAACGTGCATCATATTACTCATGAATATAATTCCGATGTTGTATTAATTTGGAGACGTTAAATCTGAAATTTGATCAAATATGTTTATATATTTATAAAGATATATAGCTGTTACAGTTTAATGGCACATCTTCCGCAGTGACTCGTGATATAAAATGTACGCTTGGGTAGAGCCGCAACGATTCTTTCAAACATCTTTCTAAATACGATAGATTCTGCAAGGACGTCATAGTCAATTTCTCCTCAGACTGTTCCATTACTGTGTTGACCTCTTCTCTGACACGATCCTGTATCACCAATTTTAATTAAAATTGCATGCCTCATTATTTTGTGACATTTTTATATACTCGCAAAGAAACAATTTCAACAAACGTCTAACTGTATAGTTATATTTATTTTATTATTTTATTATAAGGTTGTTTATTTTTAATTTCGTTCAATTCAATAATTTCAATTTATATTGGGTTGGTCAATAAGTCCGTGCGGTTTTTTACTTATAAATAATGTGTAGTATGAAAGGAGAGACGTTTAGCACTCCCCTAGGCAAGGATGGACACATATACAAACTGGTAAGGCACGGTCGTCTTATGACGACGTTTACCACATTTTTGTACCGGATGGAATGCGAGAGCGGTTACCCGGAGCGTCCCGACTACACCGCCGAGGATAGGACACCGGCAGAGGTTTTAGTGGGTAGGTCCCCTCCGGATTTTTCTCAGGAAAGGGAGAGTCCCACATTACCCGTTGGGGGTTCTTGGGTCCCCGAGGGGTGTGCGTAATGCATTTCCTCTGCCTTAACAAAAAAAAAAACTTACAAATGATCGATTATTATTTTTATAGAAGATAATAACTTTAAACAATTATATATTGGTGTTTGTTATCTACTATCTTTTGCCATCTTTCGGGCAGCTTCATAATTCTTCGTTCAAAGAACTTCCTGTCTTTCTCTGCAAAAAACTGCTCCAAGTGTCGTTTGACAGCTTCTTCAGAAACAAAGTGCTTTCCATTCAAGGAATTCTGAAGGGAGTGAAACAAATGGTAATTTGAAGGTGCAATATCTGAAGAATACGGAGGATGTGGTAAGACATCCAAGTCTAGCGCCCATAATTTTTGCCGGGTTTGTAGAAATGTGTGCGGCCTAGCGTTGTCATAGAGAAAGACGACGCCTCTACGATTCATCAATTCTGAACGCTTCTCATGGATGGCTGCATTCAATTTATCTAGCTGACTACATTACACATCTGAATTGATCGTTCTGTTCTTCGGAAGTAACTCGTAGAACACAATACCCTTCCAATCCCACCAAATTGAGAGTATGATCTTGCTCAGATGAAGCCCTGTCTTCGAAGTTGTGGCGGTTCGCTGCGCTACCCCCCCCCCCCCCCCCCC